>NW_018404823.1:5501-28314 GCF_002113885.1 Mizuhopecten yessoensis | reverse complement strand
CCCCCTCCCCCGCACACCCACCCACACACACACACACCCACACTCACACACACCCACACACACTTACACCCACACACATACAACCACCAAAACAATAACAGAAAAGTAAACAATAATTCGCACTCAAAATCATTGAAACTAGAACACAACATGAACAATAGAAATGTTGACACGAACACCCTCGAAAAAGAAACAGTTTAGTACGTCGTGTGCTTCGTCGACGACACTCGCCAATTAATAAAGGTCGGTAAAGCCATGTAAGGTCATGTCCTCAAAGCTGAAACCTAAGAAGTGGCAACTCAATAAGCAAAATAAAAACATTGACCTCCATACCTCACAAGGTTCATGATTGTGACCATGAAACCTGTTTATAGTCGTCATTAAATTGCTTCTAACGAAACCTTGTGTTGTAAGCCGCCATTTATCAATGAAATCTAGTTATTCAGAACAAATCCTTGAATTATGACAATATCAATTATATATTACTCCTTGTTGGGGAATTCAACTTTCATAAAATGCAAAGTTACAGTCGGTTTATGACTTTGCGTACGAACAAGCTTAACGAGTTGATGTTTTGTCATATTATCAGTAATTTAACGAAATCCCAACGCTAGTTTCAAAAGGTCACAAGAAACATTTTTAGCAGAATTCTCTTGCTATTTTTTGATAATATTCGTAATACAGTGACACTTCTTAAAAAGGTTTTAATCATAACACATGGCTTAGATATTGTTAATCATAGCACCTGGCTCAAATAATGTTAATCAGCTTATTTTCGCAAAATATAATTTACTTGAGTATGCCTCAATTAAAAACCTCACTTATTGCTTCACTATTGACATCCTCGATATCCAGGGGTTACGCTCACTTTCGGTCTCTGACCCCTGGAATATGTAATAGCAAAATCGGAGGCTCAATGTGTAGCACCTTGTGGATAAGACGAGAAGACTAGTTTGGTCCTTTGATGTACATCAAAAGAATAGCGCGGTCATGTAACGGTAAAAATTGACAGGCTTTGAAGCCGGGCATCGCTCCTTTGTAATCTTCAAAGGATAAGTATTAGCCTAGTGATTGGTCAGGGTTTTTTTACCTGACACAAATCAAAAATTTGGCCGCATGCCGTCAATTTTGCTATGACATATTCCAGGGGTGTAGAGAGCGAAAGTGAACGTTACCCTTGGATATCGAGGATGCACTTTTGACATCTTCTTTTATAAGTGAAATAAGTCATCTCGCTAAAACCGTTGCGCAATTTATCTATTTCAACATCCTGCGTTCGAAGGAAGAGTCTCTGTTGCCATGATCAAGCTTCTCCTAGTTCATCATTATAAGTGCCTGATAGTAGAATTTCAGCACAAAGTAATATATAATGATCTGCACTCTTAGACAGTAAATACACTGTAACGTATAGCTGTTCGAGAAAATGAGAAATGCAGCAAAGAAAAACACTATAACATATATTGATTTTAAGACAAAGAGAAATAGAACGTGTCATGTAAGAGATAAAGAAGATTGGAAAACAGCTATTTCAAAAAATGAATGCTTCCAAAACAATAATATTGATATGACATATTATTGGTTTTGGCGACAAGATGGAAATCTATTCCAGCAAAAATATATATGACACGTGCATCTTTCACTGTTAACCGTCAAAACGGGAAAAGTTAATTTGTGTCACTGTATTGGAAAATTACATAGTGTACTTTTACTACAATCAAATACTAAAATAATCATTGCAAATTTGTCCCTAACAAATCGACATATCTGTTAAACGATCTGAGAATTTACCAGACAATAACTATATGTTACTGTTGCGGGAGCAAGGATTATAAAACGCATTACAAGAATATCAAAAGCAGAGTCAATTGTCTTCATGAGAACAGACGCCGAATGCCTTGACACTTTTTAGAGCCAAATAAGCGTTGGCTGATATAGGCTTAATGGTAATGTTTGATGGCTTGAGCAATCACAGTATACCAACATCATATTAGTATGTCTTCATGATTTTTAGAGAAAATGTTTTCTGATCCGTTTCTCAGACATGACTATTCTTAAGTTCCCGCACGCACAGGCAATAGCTGTATTTCTACCAGTTTAACTCGTTTTCGATGGTTTTGCTTCTCGGTCAATGAAAATCGAAGCACAAAGTAATCATATTTAATCTATTTTGTCGATGATTCATTACGATTCCGAATGCAGAGCAGATTTTATCAATTATTAAATAAGATAAACGGCCCCAGTTTCATATGTATTTCTTAATCCAAGTTTTTTTTCTGATAAAGAAGTTTTGTTTGAGATGTTGTGTCGAGCGTTCGAGAAGTTGTGATAAGTGCGCGAGGTAATGAATGAAGGAAATTATATTGTACTAGTCCTAAATGTACCAACCTACTTTTGGTACCTGCTTTCTTATCTATTTCTTCTTCCAGTATTCTTGGTGCCCCAAGGAGGTTTGGGAACATTGTAAAGGTATTTACCTGCTGTATCCCACGCTGGTGGAGCGTCCTGATGTTTGTAACATAATCGTTCTTATGGCGTTGCACAATATTCATATTCAGTGGCAGTTTCGCCCGTTGGCACCTTCGTCATATGATCTTAGCGTCGTAGAAACACAAAAAAAACCGATGGCTATAATTTAATTGACCTTTTAGGGACGCTGGTCTCAGGACCTTGACATTTCTTTCATCAGTAGCTACTACCCATTTTCTACACCAACTAAATATAGATTGTGTTAATCATCACTAGCAGCTTTGTTCCGTTTTAAAGCAAGATTTCAACTGAGCGTCAAAGTGCGTACTTTAGCATGATGCCTGCCTTAACACATAATAAGTTAACCTTCCACTAAACTGTCTTCGTTTGTAACACTAATGTCCCACATTTGCTAGGCTTTGATTCCCCCCCGTATTAAATGTAAAAATCGTGAGACGGTGTCGCTTGATATGGTCAATTAATCCTCCTGGAGTGCCCGGTCACATTCTAACATAATCATCTGTACGTTAAACGTTGTTGGGAATGGCAGTTATTTTGAAAATTACCAAGCGTAAAGCCTGGTGTTTTGCTGACTATGGCAAAACTTGTAAATGCCATCGGTCATAATTAGCTGAAAAGTTAGCATGTGGTATTAGGGTTGCGTTGGATTACTTAAATGTCATGTTTTAACCGTCCTTAATGTTGATCCAAAATTAACGCCAAGTGTCTAACAAAGCAAAAGAATATCGAAATGTCAAAATACCAGAAAAGGTAAAAATATGAACAAAGACAAATTTTACATGAGATCCTTGTATAAGTACACAGAAAGTAAGACCAGGTGTCAAAGAAGCATCATGTCCTACTAGTAAAGCCGGGGAAGTGACAGTGACACAGCAAGGAACACTGGTAAACCTAATCAAAACATCGACCTTCATATCACACAAAGAATGACATTTTCCCAAATTAGATCATGATGGAGGTACTTTTCTATAGCCTAAATCAAAAAGTATCTTTAAAACCCTTTATTTTTGTCGTCAGCAGTCGATAGGTGTTGCAAAAATCGTGGTATTTGGAACAATCTATTAAATATCGACTCGACTGCGACATGGTAAAATATGTAGGCAAGGGAAGCTATAATGTTACCATCAAGAAAGGGAAAATCCACGATAGGAAAATTGAAATGGCCCCATCCATCGTACAGTTTAGTAGCAAGTTGTCCTGTTGGTCATGAACGAGTCTGTACTGAACCTGATATCAAACTGTGGAAATCGACATGGTCAATACATATCTCACAGCCAAATAAAGCACATCGTCAATATATCTGAGTGTAAAATTGAAGGATATGGCGATATGTTTTGTCACCAGTCATGATAAGGTCTTTGTAGATTTCAGCCTCATATAAAACAAAAAACAAGTCGGACAGAGGAAGGGCACACTTTTGCCCCATAAGAACACCTACAGTCTGCTGGGAAATTTTGTCACCGAACTAAACAAAGATATTTCCAGCCAGTCACTATCATTATTATTTGATCCTCAGAATATTTTGTTTAAGCTTTTGTTGTGTATTTCACACACACAAAAATACATATATACTTCATATGTTTACAATCATGTATTGAAATCGCCGTTAGCCTTTCTTGGAAAATTATTTTGATTCCGTAGATATTAATGTATGTGTTAGTTCGCGAGAAAACACATTCGCTTTTTAACATATTTGACTAATTTACTGTAAATATTACAAAATCTTCCACTCAAACTCAAATTCACGTGTTTGTGATACAGTTATCTGGCATTACGTGAATAATAAAGTACACACGAAATTGAAGTGATTTATTATATAAACTTTAACACGCAAAACCATTCTAAGCACGCTCTGCTAAGAGTCTAACACTATTTCGAAAAATATAATTGGATGTTGACGTCGCTTTAAGGCATTGCTCTGTGTGATAACGATGTAAGATCTGACAATTAATGTTTCTATGCATTGGAAATATTCATAATTATCCCCCAAGTTGCATGAAAGACACCACTGTTTTCGTATAATGCGTTGTTTCACTTTACATGCACGTTGGGATCAACCATTAGATCATTTTCATTTCCAGCGACCTTATATATATCCGCATCCTCGATATCCAGGGGTTACGTTCACTTTCGCTCTCTACACTCCTTGAATATGTCATAGCAAAATCGAAGGCTGGGACCAATCAAACAGCTATCTTCGTGCCTTCAAGTTTGCTATGAAAACAGAGATATGGGAAAGTTCGTACAAATGAAGTTGCTATGTGAGAGCTGTTTGTGCCAAATATAAAGAGCTAAGTTACCTCGTTAATGCTGTAAACCGATGTTAGTGTCGATCAGAATTGTTGCATCTTTGAAAATGTTCCGCTCTTGATACATGTATCTTCTCTGCATCCCTGGAACATGTCATGACAAAAATCGAAGGCATGCCGTTTGCTACTTGATTGGTTTCATTTTATTTTTAAAACCTGACCAATTGCTAGGTTGCTGCATGTCCTTTGAAGATTAAAGAGAAGCGACATTCGACTTGAAACACGGTCAATTTACCATTTGCTGCTGTGTAACTCTTTTGATGTACACCAAAGGATCAAATTAGTCTACTGGTCTGGTAACATCTGCAAACATTATTTTTTTCGCAAACAAAAGGTTTGTTACGTAATATTCCGAGAGAAGATGTTCATATCGAGAATGGAATCCTTTAATTTTCGAAATGTATCGTTGATGATTTTAAGTAATGCCTTCGCTCACACTCCCTAACGTGGTAAAGACAAGCCTGACATAAGTCCTGTCTGTCAGTTATCACATTAGGGAAAGTTACATGGAGCTGATAACTGCAGTATAGACTTATCCTTCTTCAGATATTTTTTAATGTTATATACGCTCCCTTACTGTCCTTGAATCCCATTTAAGAAGGAGAAGCACAGTAATAGTATCCACCTGTGTTAGTCGTAACGTCACAACAATTTAGCCCTAATATACCAATGATATAAATCTAAGATGTCTTTAAATTCACCAACCGAAGGCTGTCATCTCATCTCACAAGGCATATTGCGACAGTTTACTGATATTTTATAGAAATACCGGGACTATCATTTGTGAAAGTAATCTTACTAGTACCTCCGTCTTGAGGAAAGCTGACGTTAAGCAAATAGTCGTATGTTCCTTTTGTGCTAGCATCGTCGTCTTGTGGAAAGCATTTTATGAGCATATGGTCATGATATTTTGTTCCTTTTGTGTGCGTGTACTATTACATGTAACCATTGGTAATCGAATAGTTCTTTGTTCTGTAACACATGCACAAAATAATTTGATACAAACTTCTAACAGCTCTCAACCCAATACAGGTAACATATATAACACAGTGATAAAACATCGATACAACGACTTGTTACATTTGGTCTGGAATATGGAATCGGTTGGTGTTTAGTACATATAGCTCTGCACAGAGTATAATATAACAATTCTGGCATATCAGTGCTGAGAAAGCATGACCGGACTCTAACAAACAACTGTCAGTGGTAGGCAGTCTAACCACTTAGAGGAAGCTAACTTTGTTTTGATGTGTTGTTTGACCTTGTTATTGTTTTGATATTTTTTTTCATTAATTCAATCAAATAGTATCGGGTCTGTCGAATAATGCAGTAACCAACTAAAATATTTTGTTTTGAAGTCAAAGCGCCTGGTAACTAATTACTGTAATTATGTTTTTCAATCAAGCCACCGGGTAACCAATTGTTTTATTTATGTTTTACAATCAAGCCACCTGGTAACCAACTGTTTTACGCATGTTTTACAATCAAGCCACCTGGTAACCAACTGTTTTATTTATGTTTTACAATCAAGCCACCTGGTAACCAATTGTTTTATTTATCTTTTTACAATCAAGCCACTAGGTTACCAACTGGTTTTTTCTGTTTTATGCTCGAGCCACTGGGTAACCAACTGATCTATTTATGTTTTATGATCAAGCCACTAGGTAACCAACTGTTCTATTGATGTTTTATTATCAAGCCACTAGGTAACCAACTGTTCTATTTATGTTTTATGATCAAGCCTCTAGGTAACTAACTGGTTTGTTCTTGTTATTTTTCAGTCAAACCACCAGGTTACCAAATGTGCCAACCAAGGGGACGTCGTCTTTACAACAAACAAGACAGCTATGACGTATGGTCCTCGGTTCTGTTGTCAAGGGTTTAAATTTAAAGTAACAGCAAATTCAATGGACTCCGCTTTACAGATCACGTGCATAAGGTCATAGACAAGGAATAACCCTCTCCGTTACACCTCGCCAAACACATGCGGACAGGGGGACGGAGGTGGAATAAAACAAGTGGTAATGTTTGAACCATATTTAAAGAAAACTTAATGACGACAAGCATGTTTATGGTAGCAGGTCTAGTTACTCTAACGCTTTATATACCAATCACAAACGACTCCTGAAAAGCATAGTCTAATGGCGATAAAAACTAGTTGATGCAAACATAATGTGTGATGTATCAGCCCTCTGTCCTGGTCTGAAACACGTTAATAAGTCACGCACAAACTATGGTCGTTCTTTGCGTAAAATAAATAGATATGCCCGTGCTGTAGACCAAAGGGAGACTACTCGTCTGCTCTTGTCAATGTTGTTTATGAACAATGGGTGATAACTCGAATCAGTGGTATTCTGAGTATTGGCACCTTGCTCCCGAAATCGTTAGCAGGAATATCAAAAACTTGAGCAAATACTCGAAGCAGATAAGACAAAATAGCAATTGTAATTCTGTTAAGGAACATATACTATCTTTCACTTAATGTGTGACTATTGTCTGGCACGAAGTTTGCTTACCAACCTTTAATCACGAGGAATTATATTTATACATGCAAGGAAAACTTATATTAGAAATCCAAACCAGGACAAGTTATCCACGTGGATGGCATGTGGATACAGCCGATAACGTCGGTAGCTGACATTGGGCAGTTCAGGAGCTGAAATCTACTGTCTAACCAGTAGTTCTGACAAGGAAATTAAATTGGATATTTCACGAATGGGTAATATTTCGTGTAATAGAATACCTTCTGAAATATTAGCATTTTAATCATAATCTAAGTTTGATACAATAATCCGTTGAAAAGAATGATGTGAACTAAGTTTACCGAGTCGCTTGGTTCAACCGTCCTAGCGCATTGACAAAACCGAAGTTATCATCTTCTTGAATTATTCGTCATGAGCAATGAATACTGGGTCAAACAACATAAACAGCAACTACATGATACGGTCGTTTGGTCGCTGGAACCACGACAACAATACTTCTATGAAAACATGGTATTTGAAATATCTCACTGATAATACAGCATCATAACGAAGTTTGGTCGCGCGCATATGAGCGATTTAGAGTCAGATTGTTGATGAACATGGCGACAAAACAAGTTGATGACGATATAGCCATACCTCCTTGTTGTTTGTCGTCTCCTAACAATGTTACCTTGTTTCTACCAAGGACTCTCGTCACTCTCGGAAGGAAATGCACTAAATCATCTGCCATGAATCTTGGTTGGACTAATATATATGTGTATGTATACCGTATGTTTATCTAAATATGACAAGAAGTAAAAGAGGATAGAAAGAATGATCACAAAAGAAAAAACAGGTACAGTGTCATTACAGTCGCAAGGCTAAAGGAGAACAATGAACTTGAACTTGAAGAGGATGCATTCATGGAGGGGAAAATGCCATTGAAAAGAATTATTTACGCTCCTAAGTGAAACCTTTCTGTCGCACTTGAAGATCTTGTCTTAACTGTTGAAACCTGAACTCATTGTGTACTCAGATATTTGATTCTTTGACATAATGACACAAATGGTGCATTCTTATGTACATATCAGCATGGACAAGCGATTCACATGTATACGACTTTATGACAATCTTTAAAGAACTATGTACGCTCCTTATTCTCAAGAAACTGTGTGACTGAATATGTGTGGTGCATCAGGTACACGTTGTTTTCTGTATGAGGTGTATGTATATGTGGAATCGTATGTAAGTATGTCTACATGAAATTTAGACATATGTCCCTTTTATAATTACATTTTTGTAGATACACATATGTCTATCTAAAGGTTCGGGTTAGATCTGTGTTTTGTATGTCTGTAGCAGACTATGAAAGTCCGTTAATGTCAACAACGAGATAAACCGACATGGTTACATGAAACCTTGTAAAGGTCTTCTTTAACGAGTTCGCACCAGCTTGTTACGAATTTATAACCGTTTGCGTCATTAATTTAACAACCGTTCGTATTTAACACGTGGAAGTAAAGGGTTAAATGCGAACGTGTTAGTTTAATGGCTTTTTACATTATCGGTCTTTCATTGAAGACCTGTGTGGTTCTGTTGGAGGTGGATATGTCTGTTATGTGTGTTAGTAGACAGGTGTCACTGGTATGAGATGTATGTGTACCATATGTATAATGGCATGTGTGTGTGTGGAAGAGGTGTTTATGTGTATGGTTACATACGTGTAACTCGACATGTCTGTAGCCTCTTTATAGGGAGTCGTGTATATCCCTCTTAAGTGGTAAATTGATCGATCTCTGAATAGTAAAGTATATGACTTTGTCATATGTATATATGTAAGACAGATATATCCCATCCGAAGGTACAGAGTTTACAGAAAAATTGACTTGTCGAGTTTTTTTGGGGTTTTTTTCCATCGTGATTTAACTTAAATGACTTTCTATCTTGGAAAGACGTTTTTCTTACAAACTTCACAAGTGCATTCCCACAATTGCAAGGAAAAAGACAAACCTGTCTGTAACTACATGGGAAAGACATTTGACTTCTGCTATTATTCTGAATACTGCGCCATCACTTAATGCAGCGTTACCAGGGTCACGTCATCAATTTTGTCACACATCTAATGGCGCTATGTATTTGGTTCAGTGTTAAAACTTATATTTATGACATTCCGGGAAAAAAAATCAGTCACTCCTGTGTGATGCGTACAGAAATATTGTATAACCCTCAGGAAAAGATTTCTGAAGTTAAGCTATCGGCAAACCCTCGTGCTTAAAACTTCAAACATCTTACCCTCAAGTTTTCAAAGAAAGTAAAGACAGGTTTATCTTTTCCTTAGCAAGAATGCGAATGCACATGAGAAGTGTGACAGAAAACGACTGTCTCACACTCATGGTTTCGATTTAAGGGTCGTATTGTACATGTTTATATCCATGTAATGCAGTAGTCATGTGTGTGTGTCTATATTGGGGAAGGTATGAGTTTCTCTAATTTGACGTATAGTTTGACGTAGTTATGTCATATGTTTGTAAGTATGTTGTAGGCATACATGTTCTTTTCGTTTTGCGTACAACATACTGACATATCTTTGCATGGATGCGAGCGTGTTCCTCTCTTTAATGGGTAGACCTATTCATGTTTACACAAAAACTTACTTTTTTGATGACATGCGAGAAAAATATATGTGTATGATGGTGTGCTAAATTTTATATTTGTATACTACAAATGAATGGTTGTGTATTTATCGACGTCAATAAACATATATCTATGTCAATGTCAAGATATAATAATTAGTATGAACCCAATTGATTCACGCCATCTAACATCGTACATTATGTGATTCTGGGTTCGGCAAAATTCGTAAAGCATCCGGTCCACAAGAAATAACATAGTCACCAAGCAAGAAGTGAAAACGAGAATCTATATGCGAAAGAAAAAAAAATGTTGTTTAAATGGAAAATTCTTTGATTTGATTTCATCGCATATCATGTTCTAGCTTTAATTGCCCCTGTGGTGAGTCTGTGTTGACTTAGTGTGTCCGTGTTTCCCAAAGGTAATACCAGTTTTCTCCCTATTCTACTCTGTTTACGTAGCGTTACAACTATATAGTGAGCCCAGCGTGTCCGCAGTCTACCATAAGTCCTATAGTAAGTCCAATATGTCCCTTGGTGTGACTGAGAACATCATAAAATGTCCAAGGCACAATCTAGTGGTCTCATAGAAAGCCCTTTAGCAAATTAACCCATGATTCCAATATATACCCCAGCCGTCCCAAAGTAGCGAGGTGTAGTGATCCCATAGTATGCCCATCGACATATTTTTCCCATAGAGAAACAAAAAAATCCTGACTAACGAGGTATTCTGATATCGTTTGCATCCCTTTAACATTCCATAGATACCATGTTCATTTACTATTCAAATGATCAATATGTTCCATTGCAAGCAATGGTACCGGGGTTTCTTTATTCCAAATTTATGTTTGTTTATCTTTTTATTTATTTATTTATTTTCGGATGGGGAAGGGGGGCATATGATGCCCTTCAGCAAAATTTTATATAACCAATGTATAGTTAACAAAGTAGTCATCCTCGATATCCATGGTTTACGCTCACGTTTGCTCTCTACACCCCTGGCATACAGTATGTCATGGCAAAATTGAAGGCTCGGTGTGCGCCACCTTGTTGATGAGACAAGAAGACTAGTTCGATCCTTTGATGTACATCAAAAGAATCTCGCGATCACGTACCGGTAAAATTGACAGGCTTTGAAGTCGAGCGTCTCTCCTTTGTAATTTGCAAAGGACAGGTATCAGCCTAGCGATTGGTAAGTTTTTTTTACCTAGGACCAATCAAACAGCTATCTTCGTGTCTTCAATTTCGCCATGACATATTCCAGAGGTGTAGAGAGCGAAACTAAGCGTAACCCCTGGATATCGAGGATGCAAAGTAGTCAGCACAAGGTTCCTTAAGTTAAATAAATTCATTAACGACATTGGAATACCTTACTTAAGTTAAGGAAATGAAACGCATGTGAATTTGGGTCCTGCATTGCTTATTAAGTGTTGTACATATCTTGATACTTTAAGTCATTAAACCGGAAGTATCATCGTTACCGTAGATGTCATTAGCGTCAGTTTTTCACATTGTCATGCAAATGACTTCTATCAGCGAGCCGTCTCAAATTGAAAAATAAAACTCTTCACTTTATCTATGATAATGAGTCATGTGTTCAAGAAAAAATAAATATTTTTGTGAATTATTGCTTTGTTTTTTGTATTGGTCGTAATACTAAATAAAATGTATTTATATGGGTTTAAAAAGAGAAAATATGAAACGATAATTTAATCTTGCTTGTAACAAACATTTTCATTGGCTTACTTTTTTATGGTATCAGCCCATAACGTAAAAAAAATGACGTCGCCGTTTGTAACGTCGCTTTTGATTGGCTGATACAGCAGCGCAATAATTTCTAAGAGAAAAAAGTCCATCAATAAAAGTGGATTTCCACAGGGATAGTAGATTAAATTATAAGGATTAACTTGAATATATGTTTCATGTTATAGAGCTATAACACGAAAAACTGGAGTGTACTCTCATCATAAACCGCTTCGCGGTTTTTTTAGAGTACACTCCGTTTTTTTGTGTTATAGCTCCATAACAAGAAAAAATATATTAAAGTTAATCCTTAATTATCACCTGGCCAAACCGGGCCTGTCACAACGAACCATTTCAATCTGAAACATGCACTACTTGACCACTACGGCGTTCATCCCGACATCATTCGCTGGATTTCATCATTCCTGCAGGACAGAACCCAACGGGTACTAGTGGAGGGTGAACATACAGCGTCAGCGCAAGTTGAGTCCGGAGTCCCCCAAGGGACAGAACTCGGACCACTCCTCTTCCTCTGCCACATCAATGACCTTCCACTAGCAGTGAAATCCACCGTCAGGTTATTTGCAGACGACTGTCTCCTTTATAGGACGATAGTTCCACCATGTGTTATTGTCACCCATTTGTATATATGTATACTCTACACTGTATTGTTTATGAGAATAAAACAATTGTCATTGTCATTGATAAGAACTGTCCAGGATCACTTAGACTTTCAAGAAGATTTAAAATCATTAGAACGATGGGCATCTGCGTGGGACATGTCCTTTAACACCAGCAAATGTTACATCATGAGGATCCATCCCTCTAAATCTCCATCAGCCTTTCGCTACACTCTCGGTGATACCGTACTAGAAGAGGTAACTGACAACCCATACCTCGGCATCATCTTCAGCAACACCATGAAATGATCATCACAAATCACCAAACTTTCCAACCGTGCCAACTCCACACTTGGATTCCTTCGGAGAAATCTGAAGAAATGTTCGACGGATCTGAAATTGTGTGCGTTCAAGTCCCTAATTCGATCTGTATTGGAGTATAGTTCCACCATCTGGGACCCTTACACGGACAAGGGCATATATACCATAGAGAAAGTCCAAAGGCGTGCAGCAAGATTCATTCTGTCAGATTACCAAAGAGAGAGCAGTGTAACAACCATGCTAAACAGACTAGAACTCGAACCACTGAAAGACAGACGTCGTGACCACAGACTAGTACTGTTGTTTCAGATCATCAATGGGCTTAGTAGCCACACCCGCTGACGACTACATCACAGCCAGCCGTACCAACACACGACGAAACAACAGTCCGAAACTACAACAGGTATCGTGCAACACTGAAAACTAGACAATCCTTCTTCCCACGTACACTAACCGATTAGAACGCTCTAAAAGAATCCTCATCAGTGCAACTACGGTCGACCAATTCCGTAGTAGCCTCAAAAAGTAACTTCTACTCCACTCCTCCTCCCCGGATGTGATATTCAATTCATGAATTTTATCCGGAACCTGACAGATACAGATACAGATGCACGAACATCTTATCAAACATTCGAGTAGCTGTTAATGCAGGTTGTCGCTCGTTCATATTCAATAAAAAAAAGTACGGATAGATGCGGAGTTTCGGTATACAATATGTTTAAGGGACAAACACTTGTATTTAAATTAACTTTTCTAGTTTTCGACACACAATTTTATTGCTTATAATAATAGTATGAAATGTACGAGGACATTGTTTTTATTTGTCTTGTTTAGTTCAACATGGATAGTTTTTACCGAGAAATATCAAACCCGAGTGTGCCGATTATACGCAAATCATACTCCGGGTTTGCTCGCATTGAAGGTACATGTGACACGCCCATCTGTGTAATAACTCAAAATCCCTATTCAAAACTGTTTGTTTTGTCAGAGAGGAAGAAGAATTTTTTTTAAATGTGTCATGAGCAAAATCACAGGGTCACGTTACAAATGTCTGAAATACAAATATGCTATACTGATACGGGTCACAACACACATAAACATACGTGGGTCACGTTACAAATGTCTGAAATACAGATATGCTATGCTGATACGGGTCACAACACACATAAACAAACACGTATGTTTATGTGTGTTGTGACCCGTATCAGTATACATGTAGCATATGTGTATTTCAGACATTTGTAACGTGACCCTGTGAGCAAATAGAGCAATCTAATTAAAATCAGATCTCTCAGTACATAACGTAGTGTAATGAGAGATCTGTTTTTAATTAGATTGCAAATAGAGGTGCTGCAATATCTTTTTTTTAAAAACCCAGAATGGAGCAATGATTGAACCTTGGGGAACTCCATCCCATATCGTACAAATATTAGAATACGAGTTATTTAGAAATGGGGTTTTTTTTTTGTCTGTTACTTAAACAGGTTTTATTCAGGACAAAAAGTCACCTGAAATAACACATGCTTTTAACTTTTCTAATAGGCCTTTATTCCAGACTGTCAAACGCTTTAGAAATGTCACGAATACCATACAAATGAACTTCTAGATCTAGACTAATATTATGAGATACCATAATCAATCAACACACTGTTGAAAGGCAAGACATAAAACCCGACTGATATTGATAAAATCAGAACTAAAAAAATACTGTTGTGCAAGTACATGAAATAATCCTTTCAAGTATTTTACCGGCTTTTGGACAAAAGCTAGAAAATAGGCCGATTAATTAAAGGAGAATGCCTTTCACCCTTCTAAACATGAGGTATGGTCTTTTGTTTGCAGTTTTCCAGATATTAGAAATTCACTACAACCGTGTACAGCGCACCAAGAACTTTATTTTTTGACTCGTGGAATTTTCTGTCATGCGCATACAGGCTGCTAGGAATAGTGCGAGGTAGTAAATGTAGTTATAATTAAATTTTCAAACATTTTTGTCTATTGAAGATAGGACGTTCTGACAATTTTTCTTTAAACAAAGATAATGTGGCTTTAAACTAGTTTTCATAGCTTATGGTATATCATGTTTGTACCGATACTCTGGGGTCATAATTTAATAGCCATTAAATCGAAAAGTTAACTGCATTTTGATAGTGGAAAACAAACTCACGTGCTACAATGATCGCACACATGGGATGATTTAGCACGGCTTTAGGTCATACTCATTTTGTGTACTAACACGTGCTGAGCGATTAGTACATATCAAATGGTTTTACCAGAGACGTATATACTACATTATACTGGCTTTATGTTTCTCTGGTTTTACATAAACTCTGCGGGTACATTTTCCTATAACGTACAGATTACGGAATGCCTCCCTTAGGTGGCCCCTGGGGTTGAGATTTAGTTGTCTATTTCGCTGTCCCTTATAACACTTCCATCCTATTCATAGCCAGCACCTCAGGAGGAATGTCAGCGACTCTCTCGGGGTCAAAGGTGATCGAACTGTATAATTCAAGCGTCATGCTGGATATACGATTATGGGAAGCTGCCTTACATATGTGTGAACCCGTCTCTGACACGCACCGAGCAAGTAAGTATGCACTTTAATGTATATTTGTAATGTGTTTTTCTCGAGCTGGTGAGTCTGTGATGTATTCTCTATTTGTAATTAAGTTATCAGAAATGTATATGTTAGCTTCTTAGTCAGATCTTGTAAGATGTGATATTATGTTACCTTTCTTGGTTAAAATTCTTCTACCTGTACAATGACAATTGTTTTATTCTCATAAACAATACAGTGTAGAGAATACATATATACAAATGGGTGGCAATAATACATGGTCGTTCAGAGGCTTTGCTTTGACCAGGACCTTTACGTACGATGTATGTATATAATATAATATATATGTACGCTTGTCTTGACACGGCTATAGCGAGATTCATTAACTTGACGCTGTAAGGAACTTACACGTCTACGTTCGCCGATTTGATGTGATCATTAGGATAAGAGGGATAGATTATGATAATTTCTATTCTTTGGTTTAGCTGAATTTGTATATATAATTACATATTTTACAAATTTTGGATTTTACAACAACAACAAAAATCGATATTTTTTATCAAAATATCGTAATATTCGTCTGGAACCTGGTTCAGAAAATGCTCTGGGTTTTTAGAGACCTTCAGTACACATCATAATTATTACCTGGCATGTCTACTGGAACCTACGGCTTCCGTAGGCTTTGTACCTTGTACTTTATATGGGATACGACCTTACCAACCATCAATCACTTTTATCTGTTTCTCATGTTGCTGCATTTTTCAAAGATCTCCTGACGAAAGCTATCGTCATTCAGAGTTAAGCTGTTTTCGGTCGGTGAACATTTCGTCTCCGTAGTAACCACTGAGCTAATTACATTCCGCGCTTTCCGTGATTGAAATCCGCTGTTTTGATTAGCTGGTGTTTGCCATACATAATGACGGTGATGACTAGTATTAATTGAACACTAGTTAAACGGAACGAATGCAAAAATTGTTAAATTGACATTAACTTTAAATTTATCCAGTTAAGTTTTCATTCCGAACCTTTATTTCGCCAAAATTCATGCAGTTCGCAAGGACATCATTTCTTTACATTGAACAAAATGGTACGGACGATATTTCGATAAATCAGTGTGATTTTGTTTTACCATATTGCCGCTAAGTTTAAACAAATGTTATTGCCAAAATAGTGACAACAGGATTGGGCACAAGCTATTATAACATTATTTACGCCCTTTCCTCAAATATATACATCAGATTTACAAACATGGCACAACTGGGTATCAAATGATATGTATAATAGTAGCATTACAACAGAAAAAAAGAGGAAGAACAACATTAAACAGTCTCACAAATTGAGTGTAGAAATATAAACGTCTTACGAATTAAAACCTACCGCTGGTCTTTATGAATGTTTGCACGTTACGAAAAATATCATTATTTTGTTGAGAAGACAGATCCGGAATACCAGATAACAATATATCTAAGGAGATATCATTAACAAAATTTAGATTTTGAAACAATTCAAACCTCTGGTGTGTATAAACTGGACATTCAAAAAAGAAATGATAGGCGTTTTCACATGGGGATCCACAGACACAGGCGGGACTATCTACGATGTTGACTCTAAATAAATCATAATTTAGGTAACTGCAGTTGTACCTTAATTTAGTGTGAATGATATTTAGTTTTCGTTCACATAACCAAAATAACTGGGCGATTTGGCGTCCAATTCTCGAGAGATGGCTTTTTTGAATATTCCTAAAGTGACCGATGATCTTTTAGCAGTATCTAAATTGTTCCAAGAGCGAAGCGTAGAAAGTAAGAAGGATGAATTTGTACTAGAAAGTCTGAAATTTGGTATTACAAAGTCATTACTGTTTCTTAAAGGATATCTGAAATTTTGTTTACTGTATTAATATTGGGAAGAATTTTGTTTAAGAATTCAGGGGTGATACCATTTTTCATTTTGTACAATAACTGCAGTTTCCTTCTTTTTCTCCTGTCTGAGAGTCTTTCTAACCCCGATTCAAAATAGAGAGCATAATTATTAGCATAGGAAGGAAGACCAGTAATGATACGTGCGGCTTCACGTTGACATTTTTCTAACCTCTCACTTTCATTAATTGTACATCCGTCCCATAATTCACAACAGTAATCAAAAATTGGCAAAATAAAAGAGTTATATATTTTCAACAAAGTTTCTCTTTTAAGAATATGTTTCAGACTTCTCAGAACATTTATTTTCTTCATAACGGAGGTATAAATAGCTAAAATAGTATACCCCAATTACTTGCAGAATTGAAGACTACACCCAAATGCCTGTGTGGTCACTAAAATTCAATAATTGGTCGTTAAAACGTAATTCTAAATCTCCATTTAGTTCTATCGCATTAGAGATAAATAAAATATTGGTCTTGCTAGCATTGAAATCTACTAACCATTTTTTGGCCCATTTACTTAAAGAATCAATGTCTACGTTAAGGACAGTCTCTATTTCTTGACAGGAAGAAGATATGTGTAAGAGAGAAGTATCGTCTGCGAAATAATGGGCCTAAAATAGAACATTGAGGAACTCCTGCTTTTTATGAAACCAGCACGAGAAAGAGAATTCGATATAAAAACGTGTTGTTGCCTATTAGATAGGTAGATTCAATTCAATAGCTCGCCAGTTTTTCCATAAGACGTTAATTTGATAACGAGCCCTTTATGCCATATACGATCAAAGGCAATAGAGATGTCGCAGAAAACTAAACAGGCATGGTTTTTTTCTTCTAACGCTAGACAGATATTGTGATATATTTCAATGAGTTGATATAAGGTCGAATGATTCGGCATAAAACCGGACTGGTGTTGATAAAAGAAGGAGTTTTCCAAAAAATAGTTATGGATATGTTTAAAAACAACCATTTCAAAAACTTTCGCCACAGTAGATAACAAAGGTATAGGTCGGTAATTTGAAGAAAGATGTCTGTTCCCCTTCTTGAACAAAGGCATTAGTTTCGCAAGTTTCCAGGCTTGTGGATATATACCACGAGAAAAAGACATGTTAAAGATAATCATTAACGGATAACATACAGTACCGGCAGTTGCTTTAAACATATGAATACTAATACCATCGACACCAGAGGCTTTACCTAGTTTCAAAACTTGAAGAATGTCACATATTTCTTCAGAATTCGTACGTATAGAGATTAAAATCTTGTCAGTCCTGTTCTGAACTATAGGAATATCTGCTGATGAATCACCAAGACTTAGTAATGGAACAAAAATAATCATTTAACATATTTGCTTTCTCCTCGTCATTTGTAAAAATGTCATTTGATACAGGATCTTGAAGGGTTGGAACAGACTGGGATGAGCCTGAACACTTTATAAGTCTTTTAATAAGTCTCCAGTAAGATTTTGGATCGGAAGTTGAAAATTGGTTGATGAGACAATGGACATTTTCATAGAACTTTAGACGAGCATGTTTATTCATGTTATTAACTTTATTGCGCTGAGACTTAAATTTGTTAATATCAGAAGAGTTTCCATGGAATCTATATAATTTGTGCAATCTATCCCGAATCCTTATCTGTTTTCTAAGTTCAAATGACATCCAGGGTTTGTCGTTTGGCCAAACTGTCACTTCTTTGGAAGGTATAAATTCTGCGGCAAATTCTGAAAATTTCAATGTAAAAAGGTAACAGGCTTCGTCGACAGTATCACAGTTTGCAAAATTATTTTCCCAATCGAAATCTAAAATCTTATTATTAAAGTTACCAAAGCCAGACTTTTCTCTTATACGCTGTTTTAATAGCAAAAAATATTTTGATTGGAGCAATACATGCCTCATGATCACTGATCGAATCATCTACTGTAATAACATTACTTTCAACATAAGTCAAAGTTTCAGATATGAAGATGGGGTCCAGGAGACTAGATCTCGTAGGACAGATACGAGTAGGTTCATTAATTAAACTTATCAGTCCGTATGTATTAATTAGATCAGACAACACATGCCTAGATGAAATAGTTAACAAATCCACGGTAAGAACACCCGTGACTATCAAATTGGAAGAAATAACTAGAGCTCTGTCTTTAGATTCACGTAAATTGTTCCAAAAGGGCTGGACAGAATTTTCGGGCCTATAAATGGTACATAGATTTAAACATTGCCCTGGGAAATCAACTTGAGTCCAAATGACTTCGTCTCCTCTATATTCAAGGTCACGTAGACGCTTGACTTTTAACATGTCATTAAAATAAACAAGAATTCCACCCCCGGCGAAAGTTCTATCTAAGCGAAATGGTTCGTGGTAACCGTCAATACGTAAAATTTCAGAAGCAACATGCTCGTCTAGATGTGTTTCGGTGAGACAAATAATGGCATACTCGCATGCTATGTCTTCAATGGCCTCAATTTTATTCCTAACACTTCCAACATTCAGATGGAAAAGAGATAAGTCATGTGGGCCTGGGTTTGATTCAATGTCCATATGTGATAATAAAGAAGAACTAAAATAATAATAAATTCAATGTTGAGAAAACTAGAGTTCAGAAACCTGACTACACCTAAAACTTTATTAGAAATTATGTTCCCTGAAGACAGTAATTGACTAAAAATGTGACCTAAATGAACACTAAACAAGATAAATTCTGATTGCATCCAACATCTACCATATACTCTAGTGTAGAAGCCTCCGATGGCCACTCTTTACGACATTATATCATTACCCATTATCTATGGGATTTTTTTTTATATAATCGAATCGGCAAACCGAAGACTTCCAAACTAACAAAAAGTAAAGACCAGCTATAGTGAAAATTTGTTTGACTGAAACACGAAGCAAGAACATTAAAAGAAGAGACTAGAAAGAACATAAAAATCAGAACAGACAATAGATTGAGAACAAATGTTGCTCTCAGAACGATCATAAATATCGCAGTAATAGCGTTTGTTTGATCGACTGACGGATTTAAGTATTATTCTTACAGTAAGGCAAATGGGGAAAACAGAGATCTATGTCAAACGTAACAACCATTTGGATAAAGTCATCGTATGGCGGCAGCCACTTGCAACTCAAACTCATAGTACTCAATTACACACAAAACAAATACATATCTAATCCACGTCACAAAAAAAAAAAGACAAAAAACAACAACAGAGCAGTGAATATCAGTTTAAACGTATACAGCCTTTCCTTTTTAAAAAACATCGACATTGTTGCTAGCTAGATGTGTCTGCATCAGCGAATAAATCATTACATTTAAAAATGTGTCTCCAATTTAAGGTAGAAATAAAACAACCCTAAAGGATGAGTGCCTATAAGGCCCCTTTTTGGGCCGCGGTATATTCGGATTTTGCCTTTGTTCAAAGATGACCTATTGTATTACATGCGCAAAAACTAAGGTAAAAGTTTGACCGAAAGTTTTCAAAATGAGCTTAAAAACCAAAAAAAAGTTCCATTTCTGTTTTTGAAAGCATGCATAAACTAAGCAGGCATATATAAAAGAATGAAAAATGGCAGAAATCCAGTCGTCACGTACAGATTGTTAATAAAAATAATGAAAGTTACAACTTTACTCATTTGAATACACTTACATAAAATGCACATTCACTACACACTTTCAGTTCGTTTTATACTATGACTATGTTATGGCTTCTGGACACATCTCAAACTTGGCAACTTCAAGTACCTCTCTATCTTAAGTGAATTAAAAGGTGCAGGACGCCCTTTATATGCTATCAGTATATGATAGTAATTGTTAATAGTATATATCATATATATCATATAATATGGGTTAAGCACCTGTGGCTGAAGTAAGTGCAAGGTCCTGATTTATTTCTTACTAACCAAAGTTTACTAATGCAAAATGGTATTTGCCATCACAACTACAGTAAAATGATTAGTTCAATATATGAAGATTGGTTTTCTGGTAATTTCAAGTCTCCTAGCTTCAAGGAAAGTATCTGTTTTAATCATTAAAGTTAACCCATTTCATTGTTTTATCAATTGTTGTGCCTATTTCCAATGTTTATGCGCTGGTTGTACACAAAACGCATTTTGGTCCAAGCATGCAACATGGCATAGATATTGGTAGTTTCATACTTATCCCACAATGCCTTTTTACTTAAAAAGAAACAAACGCTTTTTCTTTTGTTTTGGAATTCACGGACTAAAGTGCATCTCCTTGCTCAAGGATGGTGATGCAGTGTTTTTTAGAAATTCTATTTCCCGCATATTGATATTTTGGTATCTACATGTCAAACAAACTATTACTTTCAATACAGCATTTGCGACGTAAATGGTAGTCGATGCTAGTGCACTTAGATTGCAAAATTCCTTGTGAAACACGATCAATCGGAGAGAAACAAAGAATCCTATTTTCCCACAACAAAGGGATTTTTTTATAATGTAGGTTTTAGCAAATTTTCAAGATTAAAGCTTTCGGAACTTATAATATTTTTTGTGCATTAGGAATATCAACGTTTTTTTTTTAATTCTCATTACTCTGGCTTATCTCACGTGACATTACTTGATTTGACTATAGTATCTGCCCCGAAAACGGGGAAGATATAGTTCATTTACATGTACACATTGTAGAAGCAGATGCCTGTGATTTGACCTAGATTTGCATGGCGGGTGTCGTTGATGGAAGCAGGGGACGCTTACCCTTCCGGAATACCTGGTCTTCCTCCTGTTCTTCCGTGATTAATATTTTGTTTGTTCATAATAAGTCCTGATTTACCTCTATCAACATATTTATTTTCTGTTGGTTGGGACATGTAACACATATTATATCGATATTTCTTTTTGTAATTGGTTTCGCGAAATTCTCTGTGTTAAATATCAATGCAAATATACATGCACTGATAAAAAGAAAAGAGTAAGACGCAATAAACAATGAGCTGTATTCTTGAATATCATGGTCGGGTACCGTACCGAAACGGGAAAATATGGTCAACATTATGGAAAAATATGGAGAGAGAAAAAATAGCTCATTGAAATAGCGAAATAGTAATTCAATAAGATTTCAGAGAGCTGTATTAATGAAAAGAACATTAAATAACCATACTCTGCATTTTTTCACAAGGAAGTAATGTAAAATGGCTCATGAACACAACTATTGATCATCTATTATTCATTTGTCGTCCCAACTCTGAACTATTTATAAAAAAAAAACCATTCGGGTCGTGTCTAAAATATAATATTATCCAAGACACTGGAACTTTTCAAAAATCAAAAATATAAATATCGCTGATGATATTTCATTTATGTTAGAAATACTTTGTTTTTTATACTTTTGTAGTAAGTATTTGACATTCTTTGGTATTCTATCATTTTACATCTTTCGTTTTTGACTGCATTTGGAAGATATGTAAGATCCTAAAGAAACGATCATTAACATCCCAAATCGTCCGTCATTTCGTCCGTATGTCCGTCTGTCCAAGGTCATGTGAAAACAATTCCTTGCTACAATCCCCTGTGGTAGCTATATACTATAGAGGCGACACAACTCGTACTACAGTCTCCTGCTAGCTCGTGAAACAGTCCCCTGTGGTAGATATATACTATAAGGGAGGAAAGTATCGTGTTACAGTCCTCTGTGGTAGTTATATATATATACTCTAGGGGAGGCAAGGATCGTGCTACTGTCCCCTGTGGTAGTTATATATATACACTCTAGGGGAGGCAAGGATCGTGCTACTGTCT
>NW_018404823.1:4755-4833 GCF_002113885.1 Mizuhopecten yessoensis | reverse complement strand
CTGTCCCTAGTGGTAGTTATATATACATACTCTAGGGGAGGCAAGTTTTGTGCTACTGTCCCTAGTGGTAGTACTCTA
>NW_018404823.1:2148-2369 GCF_002113885.1 Mizuhopecten yessoensis | reverse complement strand
ATATATAAACATACTCTAGGGGAGGCAATGATCGTGCTACTGTCCTCTGTGGTAGTTATATATATATATACTCTAGGGGAGGTAAGGATCGTGCTACTGTCCCTTGTGGTAGTTATATACACATACTCTAAGGGAGGCAATGATCGTGCTACTGTCCCTAGTGGTAGTTATATATATACATACTCTAAGGGAGGCAATGATCATGCCACTGTCCCTAGTGA
>NW_018404823.1:0-138 GCF_002113885.1 Mizuhopecten yessoensis | reverse complement strand
CATACTCTAAGGAAGGCAATGATCGTGCTACTGTCCCCTGTGGTACTTATATACATACTCTAGGGGATGCAAGGATCGTGCTACTGTCCCCTGTGGTAGTTATATACATACTAAAGGGGAGGCAAGGATCGTGCTTCT
>NW_018404822.1:4729-6338 GCF_002113885.1 Mizuhopecten yessoensis | reverse complement strand
GTCTTCATTTTACAGTTTTTGTTGTTGTTGTATTTGTTGTTGTTGCCATGTTAAATTCTGTTTCCCTCATCATCCTGTTGTCTCTTTTATCATTTGTTGCATTCATTTTACTGTTGTCTTTTTTGTTGTGTTTGTGCTTTTGCCCTGTTTTGTTCTGTTGGCTTCATCATCCTGGTATCTCTTTTATCATATGTGGTCTTCATTTTACTGTGTCTTTGGTGTTGTTGTACTGTTTGGTTTTGTTGTCTTCATCATCCGGTTGTTTTGGTGTATATTTATATAACAGTCTTTGTTGTTGTTGTACTGTTTGGTTTTGTTGTCTTCATCATCCGGTTGTTTTGGTGTATATTTATATAACAGTCTTTGTTGTTGTTGTTCTTTTTGGTTTTGTTGTCTTCATCATCCGGTTGTTTCTATCATCCTGTTTATTTTACTGTTGTATTTGTTGTTGTTGCCATGCTAAATTCTGTTTCCCTCATCATCCTGTTGTCTCTTTTATTCATTTTGGTCTTCATTTTACAGTTTTTGTTGTCGTTGTATTTGTTGTTGTTGTCATCTTAGGTTCTGTTTCCCTCATCACCCTGTTGTCTCTTTTATTCATTTTGGTCTTCATTTTACAGTTTTTGTTGTCGTTGTATTTGTTGTTGTTGTCATCTTAGGTTCTGTTTCCCTCATCATCCTGTTGTCTCTTTTATTCATTTTGGTCTTCATTTTACAGTTTTTGTTGTCGTTGTATTTGTTGTTGTTGTCATCTTAGGTTCTGTTTCCCTCATCACCCTGTTGTCTCTTTTATCCATTTTGGGCTTCATTTTACAGTTTTTGTTGTCGTTGTATTTGTTGTTGTTGCCATGCTAAATTCTGTTTCCCTCATCATCCTGTTGTCTCTTTTATCCGTTGAGGTCTTCATTTTACTGTTGTCTTCATTGTTGTATTTGTTGCTGTTGTCTTGTTATGTTGTGTTGTGTTCATCATTCTGTTGTCTCTTTTATCATTTGTGGTCTTCATTTTACTGTGTCTTTGGTGTTGTTGTACTGTTTGGTTTTGTTGTCTTCATCATCCGGTTGTTTCTATCATCCTGTTTATTTTACTGTTGTATTTAATTTGTTGTTGTATTTGATGTTGTTGTCCTGTTATGTTTTGTTGTCTTCACCATCCTGTTGTCTCTTTTATCATTTGTTGCCTTCATTTTACTGTTATCTTTGTTGTTGTGTTTGTGCTGTTGCCCTGTTTTGTTCTGTTGTCTTCATCATCCGGTTGTTTTGGTGTATATTTATATAACAGTCTTTGTTGTTGTTGTACTGGTTGGTTTTGTTGTCTTCATCATCCTTGTGTCTCCTTTTTCATTTGTGGTCTTCATTTTACTGTTGTTTTTGTTGTTGTGTTTGTGCTGTTGCCCTGTTTTGTTCTGTTGGCTTCATCATCCTGGTATCTCTTTTATCATTTGTGGGTTGTGTTTGTTGTTTTGTTGTCTTCATCATCCGGTTGTTTTGGTGTATATTTATATAACAGTCTTTGTTGTTGTTGTTCTTTTTGGTTTTGTTGTCTTCATCATCCTGTTGTCACTATAATCATTTGTTGTTTTGATAATATTGTTGTCTTTGTGGTTGTG
>NW_018404822.1:0-138 GCF_002113885.1 Mizuhopecten yessoensis | reverse complement strand
CCCCCCCCCCCCCCCCCAATTCCCTATTGTAGTGTCAAGCTACACTTACCTTGGTTTTTTATGGGGCATTCTTCCGTCCCGAGGTCAGGATTCGCCGAACTTGTGTCATCTTGACAATACACAGACTTCCCAGCAAAG
>NW_018404821.1:4307-4863 GCF_002113885.1 Mizuhopecten yessoensis | reverse complement strand
CTGTTGATGCTGATCCTTACTGTCCACAAATTGCTTTCTGTTGATTCTGATCCTTACAGTGCACAAATTGCTTACTGTCGATGCTGATCCTTACAGTCCACAAATCGCTTACTGTCAATGCCGATCGTTTCATTCCTCAAATTGTTTACTGTCGATGCTGATCCTTACAGTCCACAAATTCCTTACTGTTGATGCTGATCCTTACTTTCCACAAATTGCTTTCTGTTGATTCCGATCCTTACAGTGCACAAATTGCTTACCGTCGATGCTGATCCTAACAGTCCACAAATCACTTATTGTCGATGATGATCCTTACAGTCCACAAATCGCTTACTGTCAATGCCGATCCTTTCATTCCTCAAATTGTTTACTGTCGACACTGATCCTTACTGTCCACAAATTGCTTACTGTCTAAACTAATCCTTACCCTTCGCAAATAGCGTACTGTCGATACTGTTCCTTACAGTCCACAAATTGCTTACTGTCGATGCTGATCCTTATAGTCCACAAATCGCTTAATGTCAATGCCGATCCTTTCATTCCTCAAATTGTTTAC
>NW_018404821.1:0-138 GCF_002113885.1 Mizuhopecten yessoensis | reverse complement strand
TGCTTTCTGTTGATTCTGATCCTTACAGTCCACAAATTGCTTACTATCAATGCTGATCCTTCCAGTCCACAAATTGCTTACCGTCGATGCTGCTCCTTACAATCCACAAATCGCTTACTGTCAATGCCGATCCTTTCA
>NW_018404820.1:20425-20603 GCF_002113885.1 Mizuhopecten yessoensis | reverse complement strand
TTAACATTGTCATAACAAACATGACGAAATAGACCAACCTAAAATGTCTCGTAAGTTTACTCCAGCCAATGTGTGGTCAGCAAAGAGAGTGAGACTTATAACAAGTCATCAGATAAGATGCTGACCAGTCTGCAGTAACGAGGGCCGTTAATGCTCCTGAGGTGTGGCTAATTGTCCC
>NW_018404820.1:17860-19093 GCF_002113885.1 Mizuhopecten yessoensis | reverse complement strand
AATAAGAGCTTTAAGTTTAACTAATTTTTTATCAAAGTTCATTTTCGGTATTTTGCAAAGATCTAAATGGAAATCTATCCCAAGAAGAGTAAATTTATTAACTCCCCATCTAAGATTCATATTCGGAAGGAGAACATCATTGCTGTATTTTTTACTGCCTATCCAGACAACTTCAGTTTTACCTACATTTACTTTAAGACCAGATATTTTTGCATAAATATTTAGTTCATCAACCGCCCCTTTCAGTGATTTTTCAGAACCATCTAATACCAGAGAAGTGTCATCTGCATACTGAGAGTTTAAGATGGGACAGTTATTAACCTTTATACCAGTTATACTCTTATTGTTTCTCAGGCGGATTGCTAAGACTTCTGCACATAGTATAAAAATATATGGAGCGATGGGATCTCCTTGACGACAACCACGATTCTGATCTCAATGTTTTATGTTCTCCTCTGATGGCACACGCTTGTAAGCAATCCTTATACATTTTTTAAAACCTGTCATCATCATCATCACATTGTTTTTGATTTCGTTTAAATGTTCACAATTTCACATACCAATTAACCCCACGACATGAGAACACGTACCCAACAACCAAAAATACAAGAGAATCGTAAGCGAAATGTGTACAGAGAAATTTTAGCAATTCATTCGTCAATATGATGAAAATATATCAAAACTCATAAACCTTTTGACAACAATTATTGACCAAAATACTGTGAACTTAACAAGAAATGGTCATCGAGTGACTTTTGATTTGATCACGACACGCCCGAGTATCGATCAATGTCCGAGAATTTGGCTTGTATGGGTCAAGCAATTTCATTACATGAAAGATATTGAGTAACTTTATGGCAGTTGAAACACATTTTCTTGAATTTATAAAAACACATACCAAGCAACATAAGAACAGGCCAAAACTGTGGATCAATATATTCTTCTCATCAATTGATATATATCTGTTGACAATAAAGGGACTCTGTTGTTTTCCCGGCCGATGACTGTGTGAGGTTCACTCAATGTGGTGCTTCAGACTCCTGCATACTTCGGTAGCATTTTGCTTGCGGAATTTGGAGAATATTGACTAAAATCTGAGATAGCATGTGCGTATCCGTTTATAATTATGAACAATTTATATCCTCTTTCTTTTGATCACTTTGGTGGAGAGTCTCGAGTTCTAGTTCTACCTTTTGACCACCTTCAACTAAATGAAGATTTTATCACGAAGTT
>NW_018404820.1:14315-16518 GCF_002113885.1 Mizuhopecten yessoensis | reverse complement strand
GACGTCAGTTCTGGGAAACTCAGAATTTGGCAACCTTGTTATGTGTCAGAGTTCAATTGTACTTAGAAGGGAATTTCCCTTTAGCTCAGTGGTAACAGTGTCCGACTAGGAACCTGGAGATCGAAGGTTCGATCCCCGGTGGAAGCGCACTATTCTCTTTCCTGTTACAGTTATATATGTTATAGGTATATAGTGTATATAGTGTATAGTAAGATGCTGGAAGCTATCCTGGAAATGGAATATTCTCCAGTAGTTATCGTTTTGATCCAAATATCATTTGAATAGTTTTCATACTAGTTTAGCTAAAAGTAATTTGAAAAATAGAGTGAAATTGCTCTCGGATAGGGTTTTATCTGTGGTTGTTGTGTAACCTTTGATAGCTTTGATGAAATATCAAGCTGAAAGCCTTTCTCAGCAGAATGTAAAAGCCGTGTACTTAATAATTAACTGTCATGCTTACTTTTTGGATCAATTATTATACCCAGTAGTAAGCATGAAAATGTGGTTAAAATTACAAACATATATAATAAACATGACACCATTACGTGTGTGTCCTGTTAACATTGTCATAACAAACATGACGAAATAGACCAACCTAAAATATATCGTAAGTTTACTCCAGCCAGTGTGTGGTCAGTAAAGAGAGTGAGACTTATAACAAGTCATCAGATAATTAAAGATGCTGACCAGCCTGCAGTAACGAGGGCCGTTAATGCTCCTGAGGTGTGGCTAATTGTCCCACTGAGTTTGTGGTTTCACAGGCAGCCTAGCCCTGGAGTCAGATTACAAACCTTATCCACATTTGACCCTAGAATCAGACATCCAAGTGATCAACATTTTTAGAGTTAGAATTGTTTTCTTAATTATTTAATGTTCTAGAGATGGCGGCCAGTCTACTCTCGGCCATAACAACATTCCTTTGACTATTATTTCTCAGAACTATAGGATATATTATGACGTAAAGTGGTAGGAAAGTAAGCCTGTAGACCATGTGTTATGGTATGCCCTTCATATTAAGTCTGCAGACTACAGCTGCTGAAAATTATTAAGCTGACAATGTTTGGATTCTGGAATGTATTATATCTACTGATGCAATACTTGTACGTATATCCAGTCAAATTTTTTTTGGGCGAGTACAAAAATTATTTCACAGGCCCAAAATGAATATATTGGTAGCCCAATTATTTTACTAAGATTTTTTTCAGTGTTGATCAACACAAAATGCCAATAAAGCAATATAAATAGATGTTCTTTATTCTTCAATGATATTACGTCACATCCTGATAAAATGAGCGTTCAGCTCTCGGAGAGTAATGTGAAATTTCATTCATTTAATTATTAACACATTTGTATTAGGTTGTGTTCATGTGTTTTGGGATATAGCAGACACATCAAGGTATAGAATTGCAACTGCAGACGACTTTGTTACTTTTAGATAAGAAGGTCACGTGACCCCTGCCGTTCAGCTGGCGATTTTGTGGTGACTAAGGGTTCATTACCTGATATCTCCGGCGTACATGACAGCTAAGTTTTGAAATTATGCTTATATGCTTAAAAATACAGCTTCTTTGGATTGTGTGTGAAAAAAACCACGATAATTCGCGTGACATCGCTTTGGCTAGAATTGGTACTTGGCGAGAATGGCAGACCAAACAACATAAAATAGTAACTTCCAGCAGAGACGTATACATGTGTTATATACGTCTCTGCTTACAGCGAAGAAAACTAACGACTTATAAAAATACTGACGGCTTCTTTGTATCCGTTGACAGGGTTCTTGTCAAAAATCCCGCCATGTTGACTGTCTGTGTCAATTCTGATGCACTTGCACGTTTTAACGGCGTGACCAATGAGTACAGGATTTCCGAAAATGGGTGTTCCGAAGTTGGGGTGGTTAATTTATGGGAGTAAACTACGAATTTGAGAATAATAATGTACTCGTCCAATGATTTTTTGTGTGGCCAGTAACAATGGACAATTTCTAGTCGCCAAATCAAGGGTTTGGTCGCCTTTGGCTGTGGCCTACGCTGTTAATATCAGATATCGTCTAGTCATCAGTTTCCGCGCGTTATGTATTTCCGCGCAGCCATTTTATCAAGCTATATCTCGTAACTACGTGACCTGCTGGACACAACACAAGGATATTTTAGACGTTTGGCCATTGTCTGTAAACTGTCACAAAAATTACTGGAAGTTCGTTTGG
>NW_018404820.1:10271-11572 GCF_002113885.1 Mizuhopecten yessoensis | reverse complement strand
ATACATTTACACCGAATAATAAGGTATATTTATAAAATTGTTGATAATTAATTACTGATTGAGATTATTGACATATTTCACCTGAAATAAGAATAATTTGAACAGAAAAAGAAACAAGAACAACTGCCATCTTGAATTAGGTTGTCAGTAAATTTATAGAAGTTTAAGTCACTTGCTTTGTGCCTGATTTGACAAAGTATTATATTAAGATTACTAGGATTGCACTGTTTAATGATCAAAGATTAAAGATCTTATACATTAGAATTAATTTATGTTTATGACGTCTTTAATTTTAAGTTTCCATATTTAACTCAAGATATAGTTTTCGATGAGATGTCCCACTTTTTAACCCTGATATAATTTCCATAGCTATCAAATGGTACAGTCATTCCAGATAATATCACCATATCAAAGCACAGGTCTTATATAACAATAAAAGAACGTTTCCAATGATTTACTATCGATTTTATATTTTTAAACATGTTGAGTCTAATACAAGAATTATTAAAAATAACATGAATATCAAAAGTAACCCTAAATGTTTTATGGCTTATTTCATCAGGTAATAATTTATGATTAAAGACAAGAGGGGCGTGCTTTCTATTCCTTCTATACACTGTAAAACGTATATACATATTCAGATTGGAGGGAGCACATATTAATTATATATATATGTCCATAAATATTAACAATATAATTGTAAATTATTAATTACGATTAGTCAGGTCATTGCAAGGGACTTTTCAAAGACTATCTTTAATTTGTTTGGTCATTATATATTGTTGGGTTGGGGAAGCGTGTTTTCGAGACACTCAATGACACTTTTTTTGAAAATTTGTGGCCCAAAAAAGGGCCGTTTTAATCTGAGTAGTTTCCTACTTCATCTGACTGCAGTACAGGGCTAGCTTCAGTTGTCTTTTGCGTAACAGGTCTCCAATGTCTGTGATAGGTGGAAGCCGTCCTTGAATGCAGCAGCTGTGAGGTGTTGTTGTCCGCGCAGTTTCCAAAATGTAACGTTATCTTCTGTTTTGAATAATCTGCATAGACGCTTGTTTATTGTCTCGTTGTATTTCATATTTCTCTGGTGACATATGCTGCGGTCTGTATCGCTGGAACAGGCTACCAACTATCACCCGGCATACTTTCTCTACAAACATAGCGACAATGTCACATATGTCGCTGACAATATCATCTGGGTCTGATGTGGGGCCGATGTCGTTTCCTCCAATCTGTAGGAACACCCGGTCGACATCAAGATCACAGGTCTTCTTCGATAGTAGAAGTGTCCTGAATGTTGCCCT
>NW_018404820.1:9758-9975 GCF_002113885.1 Mizuhopecten yessoensis | reverse complement strand
ACTTTGTTACTTTTAGATAAAAAGGTCACGTGACCCCTGACGATCGGCTGGCGATTTTGTGGTGACTTAGGGTTCATTACCTGATATCTCCGGCGTACATGACAGCTAAGTTTTGAAATTTTGCTGATATGCTTTTATTAAAAATACAGCTTCTTTGGATTGTGTGTGAAAAAAAACACGATAATTCGCGTGACATCGCTTTGGCTAGAATTGTTCA
>NW_018404820.1:7874-9009 GCF_002113885.1 Mizuhopecten yessoensis | reverse complement strand
TCCTGTACAAATAAGTTAATAATTGTACATTATACTAAGAAATGCCGCATGTACTTCAAAACATATACATAATAGTTATCAACGAGTTTTACATCGAGCCTTTCATACAAAAATTATTTTTCTCGGCGGACAAAGACCAATGTTCAACTTGTTACAAGAATAATTTACACCAATAATTAAGAATCATTCCATTATAGATTTTGTAACTTTGCTTATACATAATTGTTGATTATATTGATAAAAAATGACATCTATAAATACCTTACATATGTCACATGGAATAAGAAATACAATACTGTATCAACTAATGGGTGCGTATATTTATATACCGTTTAGTGATGCGTATTTCAGAGAGGGGTCTGTAACTTTTTGTTGCTTAGAGTATTACACAATATTTATACAAACTNTTCAAAATCTTTCTTTTTCTGTAGGAATGACAGGATTTTGTCTAAGTTGTGTTTGAAGGATCCTTGGGTGAAGGGGAACCAAATTTGTATAAACGGTGTGTCTGACTCCCGTAGGGGAAGAGAGGAGGGGTCCAGTAAGGGATATAGAGGAATAGCTGTAATATCCTTTTTTCTTCCGTTAGGTATTTTGATCAAATTTAAACAGTAGCATCCTATTTGAAAGGGAAATCAATTTTGTATAATTGGAGATTTGAAGCAGCTGGGGACAGAGGGGCAGGGCCAAATAGGGAAAATAGAAAAAAAAAGCTTTAAAATCCATCTTCTTATGTAGAAATGACAAGATTCAAAATCCCTCTTTTCCTGTAGATATGACAGGATTTTGTCCAATTGCGTATAATATAACCCCTGACTAACCTAAATTCAGTGAAAAATCTACATACGAGTCACGAGACCTGTACTCATAGAATATTGATGGGACTCGCAGAATTTCTGGAAATACCGGTAGTTAAATTTAACATTGTGGGACTCGTTGTTTTTAGCAATACAGTTGAAAAGGACTCATTAAAATAAATTGTAAATTGATCACTGCGCAAAACATGTACACTACCAGCAATATCTAGCTATTCCAACTTCAATTTTGCTAACATTTCCAGGTGATAGATACAGGCCCTCTGGGCCTCTTGTGTATCTATAAGTAGAGTGTATGGCTCTCCTGGGAACAGAGGGGT
>NW_018404820.1:6150-6747 GCF_002113885.1 Mizuhopecten yessoensis | reverse complement strand
AACCAACATTACATGTCATTGTGGATTTGAAACATTTAATTATGTTTCTCCTTCGAATGAAGGGAGACATATTGTATTAGTACTGATTCTTCTTCTGGTTCTTCTAATCTGACTTGTCCGGGCCATAACTTTTAAACTGTTAAAGATATCTTGATGAAACTTTAGGTATGAATGCATCACCCACAGAAGGTGTGCAGTGCACTGAAATTAGGTCACTGTGACCTTCACCTCAAGGTCAAAGGTCAAATTAGTGCACATTTTCAGTGAATTCTTGTCCGGCCTGTAAATTTCAAACCGTAAAAGATATCTTAATCAAACTTGAAGTATACCTGCATCATCCACAGTAGGTGTGCAGTGCACTGGAACTAGGTCTTGTGCCCCACTATATACAGAGTTATGGCCCTTTGTTTAATCTTAATACCGAAGTTTGTCCAGAGCATAAGTTCTATGTTATTTCACCTACGTTGACCATACTTAACATATTGATGTATCTTGAGAAGGCAGAATTTCTCACACTCATATCAGATTTTATGCCCCACTATATGCAGAGTTATGGCNCCGAAGTTTGTCCACGGCATAACTTTTAAACCATAAAAG
>NW_018404820.1:4618-5242 GCF_002113885.1 Mizuhopecten yessoensis | reverse complement strand
TTGTTAATTTTAATACCGAAGTTTGTCCACTGCATAACTTCCATGATATTAGGGCCAAGATGCGGGTGCCCTATACTAATTCATCCGTCCATCCGTCACAATTAAACAAGGGATCAATTGACCAAAGGTCAAGGTCACTGGGTCAAAGGTCAAGATCATTTTTTTTTTTTCCCCTGATGAACATTTTGTTATGACATTTGATTATGAAGTAAAGTTGGTTAGAATTTAACAAAGAGTCAACTGACTTAAGGTCAAGCTCACTGGATCAAAGGTTAAGGTCAAATTCAGTATCTTTTCACTGGGGAACATTTTGTTAATATACTTTGAAGCAAAGTTGGTCGGTATTAAACAAGGAGTCAGTTTACCAAAGGTCAAGGTTACTGGGTCAAAGGTCAAATTTTGTATATTTTCACTGGGGAACATTTCGTTTTGACACTTTGAAGCAAAGTTGGTTGGAATTTAACCAGGATTCAACTGACTTAAGGTTAAGGTCACTGGGTCAATTTCAAGGTCAGATATTGTATCTTTTTACTGATCAACATTTTTTGTATGTTATTCAGAACTTAACACAGAATCAACTGACCAAAGACCAAGGTTACGGGTTCCAAAGGTTCAGGGTCACTT
>NW_018404820.1:654-2275 GCF_002113885.1 Mizuhopecten yessoensis | reverse complement strand
TAAGTATGAGTATACTTCGGACATCATTGTATTTCAGGGATCCAAAGAAAGGCCAAGGTCACACTTGCTAAGAAAATTGTCCTGTCCAGCCCCGTCCCGTCCCAATTCAATANCTTTGACAGATTTTTGTGAAACTTTATACAAAGGTCAAGTATGGGTATACCCTTGTGTTTCAGGGTTCTAAGGTCAAGGCCAAGGTCACTGTTGCTATATATAGAAAATCATCAACTGATTCAATTTAAACACTTAGCAACTTCATTCTTTCATGGATTTTGCTCAAACTTTATGCAAAGGTCAGGTATGAGTATACTTCGGACATTGTTGTGTTTCAGGGTTCCAAGGTCAAGGCCAAGGTCACTGTTGCTATATATAGAAAATCATGAACTGATTCAATTTAAACACTTTGCAACTTCATTCAATGTGGTATGGAGATGGTAATAACATACAGAAAAAATATATGAATATTAAGATCAACTTATCAACTTTAAGAGTAGTACCTTGTGTGTGTGCATGTTTTAGGGTATCGAGATCAAAGTGGTTGTAACTTTTTATATAACACTGAAAGTAATTTCACATGGCAGCGGGGGCATTTATGTCTTACAGACATTTTCTAGTTTTTAAAATCGTTTACGAGACAGCTAGATATAACACTAATTAAACAGATTCAACATGGCTAAGGTGCAACTAACAGAAATAAATAACGGCACTTAAGGTAATAGGATTGTGTCGCCATTTCTCAGTAGAATTTCTTCAAATTTTGTAGTTATATTGCTTTGAGGTAAAGAAAATTTTCTGCCACAAAAAAATATATAGGTTTTCAGAATTTTAAGGATTTTAAATGGAAATTTATGTAAAAAGGAGTGAATTTTGAAAAAAAAATGAAACAATTTTTTGCAAAATGATGTCAATAAAAATGATAGTGACATAGATTAGTATTGCATTAATGTGTATATCAATTTCATAAATGCTGAAATTGTGTAAAATTAATAATCTATAAACGATTGAAAATTGACATTTTATTATAAAACCATATACACATGTAGGAATTGCATGTAAGAGTTATCATTCTTGAAAAACTTCACAGTAGTGAAATAGGTAGCCGGTTTCCTGAAGTACAGAACAATGGATACATGCATATATGTGACTCATCGATTAAAAAACAACTGAGTTACAGTCTGGATTACTTTGAAATACTTTAACATTGAAAGAACGCACCGTTCTGTCTATAATAAACATACAATATTCATCAGTTTAATATTAAACATTAGAATATGCGGAAATTGTGATACTGTCTCCCTACATTGGATTTTCAACTAGGCATGTACTTCCTATTTCCGTTTAGTAATACACTCCTATGACCTTAAGTCCAATTTTAAAACTTACAATAGCAGGATAATTGTTTATCAGTAACACTATGATTTTTTTTTTTATTGATATACGATTAATTAACAGATAAACCCAAACCCGTATAAGGCGAACCGTGACTGACACGCTTATTTAAAACGCTTATCTGTTGTAAATCTAATGTAAAGTATACATGGCATTCTATAAATTTAAAGCTACAATTGTAAAACTTTTTATTACTTTCATTTTGATCATCTTCACCATAATCCAATTCCGA
>NW_018404820.1:0-138 GCF_002113885.1 Mizuhopecten yessoensis | reverse complement strand
ATGAACATTTTGTTATGACATTTGATTATGAAGTTGGTTAGAATTGAACAAAGAGTCAACTGACTTAAGGTCAAGCTCACTGGATCAAAGGTAAAGGTCAAATTCAGTATCTTTTCACTGGGGAACATTTTGTTAATA
>NW_018404819.1:4200-4397 GCF_002113885.1 Mizuhopecten yessoensis | reverse complement strand
AGAGTACGGCCAACCTCTTGGACTGATAGTCCATCAGCAGAGTACAGCCAACCTCGGGCACTGACAGTCGATCAGCAGAGTACGGCCAAACTCGGGGACTGATAGTCCATCAGCAGAGTACGGCCAACCTCTTGGACTGAAAGTCCATCAACAGAGTACGGCCAACCTCAGGGACTGATAGTCAATCAGCAGAGTAA
>NW_018404819.1:0-138 GCF_002113885.1 Mizuhopecten yessoensis | reverse complement strand
CCAACCTCGGGACTGATAGTCCATCAGCAGAGTACAGCCAACCTCTTGGACTGATAGTCCATCAGCAGAGTACAGCCAACCTCGGGCACTGACAGTCCATCAGCAGAGTACGGCCAACCTCGGGGACTGATAGTCCAT
>NW_018404818.1:5001-5102 GCF_002113885.1 Mizuhopecten yessoensis | reverse complement strand
ACAACAACATATACTGAGGAGACACCACAACAACATAAACTGAGGTTACACCACAACAACATCAACTGAGGAGACACCACAACAACATAAACTGAAGAGAA
>NW_018404818.1:0-138 GCF_002113885.1 Mizuhopecten yessoensis | reverse complement strand
ACAGATACTGCGGAGACAACACAACAACATCAACTGAGGAGACACTACAACAACATCAACTGAGGTTACACCACAACAACATCAACTGAAGTTACACCACAACAACATCAACTGATGAGACACCAAAACAACATATAC
>NW_018404817.1:1230-3540 GCF_002113885.1 Mizuhopecten yessoensis | reverse complement strand
AGGAGAGGGGCCCAATATGGGAAATATAGGTAAAACTATAAAAAAATAATTCATCCCAATTAGGTCTGGAGCATCCTTATGCCAAGGTGATTCCATTTTGTATAAATGGTGGGTGGGCCCCCCTGGGGGTAGATGGGTGGGTCAAATGGGGGAAATTGAAATAAAACCTTTGAAATCCTTCATCTAGCATAGGGATGAGGGGATTGTATCCTTATTTAGTCTGAAGCATCTTTGGACCAAGGAAACTCAATTTTGTATAAACGGTGGTTGTGGTCACACACGGGTTAGAGGAGTGGGCCAAATAGGGGAATAGAGGTAAACTCTTTAAAATCCTTCTTCTAGCGGAGGGATTAAGGGATTTTATCCTAATTGAGGCTGAAACATCCTTAGGCCAAGGGCACTCACTTTCGTATTACCAGCGGATGTGACCCCCTGGGGGCAGAGGAGAGGGGCCTCATAGGGGAAATATAAGTAAAAGTTTAAAATCCTTCTTCTAGCGTAGGGCTAAAGAGTTTTAATCCTAATGTTCTAAACTAACCCTTTGGGCCTAGGGGACTCAATTTTGATTAAACAACCTTGAAATAATGTAAAAATATCGAATATTATTGTAACAATACTATAAAGTTGCAAATTTTCAAACGTGGTTTATAACTTTGAATTACTGACTGGCGTTGTTGCTACGTTTTTGTTAGATTATTGTTGAAAATTTGACGTCAATAAATTAATGTACGTTTGAAAGAAAAATGCTGCAAGAAGTACACAGTAAGAAGTATAAATAAGAAATTATTTTCTTATGCATTTTCAAAATAATATATATTGCTACAGAATAGTTCGAATAGTTCAGTTTAAGTTTTCAAATGTCTAGAAACAATAGAGTTTGTTTGATTCAGATTTACAGCAAAATATGTATGAGGTAGAAAGATTAACTTGTATTTATAAAACTTACCATGTAGAATGAGATTTAACATTATTCCACAAGAAAGAATAAACAGGACAACAAAATCAAATTTCTAGTATGGTATATGTTTATTGATTATTTGTTAATTTAGACGGTCCTTCCAGTGTGGGGTTGTCACCACCAACTACATCCTACACTCCTATAGAGGGACAGACTCTCCCTACCGTCACGTGTTCGTCTGACTGTAACCCAGTCTGTACCTACAGCTGGACAAAGGATGGACAGCCCCACACAGCAGGGTCAGGTCTCCAGCTCACCAACATACAACGTGGTCAGACGGGAGTGTACAGGTGTATGACCAGTAACACATACGGGAGTCGGACATCTAGTGACGTCACTGTTACTGTCAAATGTATGTATATATACAGATGTGANAGACGGTCCTTCCAGTGTGGGGTTGTCACCACCAACTACATCCTACACTCCTATAGAGGGACAGACTCTCCCTACCGTCACGTGTTCGTCTGACTGTAACCCAGTATGTACCTACAGCTGGACAAAGAATGGACAGTCCCACACAACAGGGTCAGATCTCCAGCTCACCAACATACAACGTGGTCAGACGGGCGTGTACAGGTGTACGGCCAGTAACACATACGGGAGTCGGACCTCTAGTGACGTCACTGTTACTGTCAAATGTATGTATATATACAGATGTGAGTTGTCTTGATGCGTTTTGTCTGCTGGATAGCCGATCTATGAAGCGGACGTAAAACACTCAAACAAACAAACAAACACTCAAACAAACAAACAAACGTGCTGAAACTATTGTGTAACTGACTTCACAATGAAGACAATTGGTAAACATGAATGCTATAGAGGGTGTTTCCCAATTTTAATCTCTATATCATGTAACAAATTACATTTTTTTTAAAGTTCCATATTTTGTACCAACTGCGACGGCCTTAAAAACGTAGGTCAGCGAATACATTTAAACGATAAATTCAATAGATGTATACTTGCACACAGAAGGTACAAAAACTTATGATGTCATCACTCACTGTAAGACGTCGTCCTGGTTAGATGAACAATTTGTTGGCAACGATTACAACGAACAAACAAATTCAGATGTAAATTAATTTTCTTTGGTTCTATTCAAATTTTTCGACCCCCCCCCCCCATTAAAAATATATATATTGATAAGACCAATACCCGTGCTCCGCAGAATAAAAGAGCAATCAGGTTGATAATATGTTGATGTATTCATACACCAACTGGAAAGTTAATTGGAAAATAACCTTTGAAATGTTAGGTAGGTATATTTCGTCCAAGCTCAGTAGAAAAGTAACTATTCATAAATGTCTGATGGCACACTTGAAATGTATTGTGTGTTTTTTTAGGTAGCAGAGTAA
>NW_018404817.1:0-138 GCF_002113885.1 Mizuhopecten yessoensis | reverse complement strand
CAACGTGGTCAGACGGGAGTGTACAGGTGTACGGCCAGTAACGGATACGGGAGTCAGACCTCTAGTGACGTCACTGTTACTGTCAAATGTATGTATATACAGATGTGAGTTGTCTTGATGCATTTTGTCTGCTGGATA
>NW_018404816.1:5054-5187 GCF_002113885.1 Mizuhopecten yessoensis | reverse complement strand
AATGTGCTAAATCACATGCTATCATAATTTGTACGCCAATTGTTAAAGCAACCTGTCTGATTGATTTATAGTTATCACAAGACAGGAAAATAAAACATCGGGTTTATTTCACGCGCTCGAATTTCCACGGCAA
>NW_018404816.1:0-138 GCF_002113885.1 Mizuhopecten yessoensis | reverse complement strand
TCTGTCAGCGATTTGAGGAGGAGCACATGGCGCTGTTCCCACTATACATCCAGCGCCAGATCAACTACTGGTACCCACTCCCTCGCTAGGTACGTACATGAAGACTGTTCCTCACTAGGCCATATCTATAATGTACAA
>NW_018404815.1:4297-4738 GCF_002113885.1 Mizuhopecten yessoensis | reverse complement strand
GTACCTTGCACACTCTACCCCCTACCCTCTACTCTCTACCCCTTCTATGTACCCTGAACACTCTACCCCTATCCTCTATCCCTTTCTCTGTACCCTGCACACCCTACCCCCTACCCTCTAATCTCTACCCCGTTTGATGTATCCTGCACACTCTTCCCCCTGACCTATATCCCCTTCTTTGTTCCCTGCACATTCCACCCCCTATCCTCTACTTTCTATCACCTTCCCTGTACCCGGCACACAATACCCCTATCCTCTTCTCTCTATCCCCTTCCCTGTACTCTACACACTTTACCCCCTACCATCTTCTCTCTATCTCCTTCCATGTATCCTTCACATTCTACCCCCTACCATCTACTCTCTATCCCTTTCCCTGTATCATGCACACTTTACCCCCTTCCCACTACTCTCTATCTCCTTCCATGTATCCTGCACACTATT
>NW_018404815.1:0-138 GCF_002113885.1 Mizuhopecten yessoensis | reverse complement strand
CATCTACTCTCTATCTCCTTCCATGTATCCTTTACATTCTACCCCTTACCCTCTACTCTCTATCACCTTCCCTGTATCCTGTACACCCGACCTCTACCATTTACACTCTATCTTCTTCCCTGTACCTTGCACACTCTA
>NW_018404814.1:670988-724559 GCF_002113885.1 Mizuhopecten yessoensis | reverse complement strand
TTGATATATATAAATGACATTGTTAAAGATATACAAGCTAAAATAGAGTTATTCGCTGATGACATCTCTCTTTACGTAACCGTTGATATTCCTAGAGTCAGCGCAGATGTTCTANTTGTTGAAAAGGAATCTTGCTACAATTGGTCTGGTCTTTCCCCTTTCCCCTGGTAAATCCTCGTCTTCTTAAAGAATCAGTAAATACCATATGTGTCCCCTTAAGAAATCTCTTTAACAGGTCAATTAGATCTGGTTTATTCCCATCTGAATGGAAGCTTGCTAACGTCAATCCTGTGCATAAAAAAGAAAGCAAGTCTATATTAACTAATTACAGACCTATATCACTGCTATCGATCGTTGGTAAATTAATGGAAAAAATGTGTCTTCAAATATGTCTACATTTTTTTGCACGCTCACTCCCTCCTATCCCCCCATCATCATCAAATCAACTTCTTGCGATCATTCATGATATATATTTAGCCTTAGACAATGGTAAGGAAATACGTATGGTCTTCTGTGATATTAGCAAAGCTTTCGATCGAGTTCGGCATAGAAGCCTTCTTTGTAAATTATCCAGCTATGGGATTCGAAATTCGCTATTAGTTTGGTTTGAAAATTATCTTTCCGATCGAAAGCAGAGAGTTGTCATCAATGGTAAAAATTCAAATTGGTTAAATGTTAAGGCTGGTGTTCCACAGGGCTCAATTCTTGGACCTCTTTTATTTTTGATATATATANCCCTTACTAAAGCTTAATCTGAATTATTAGAAAATCTTCAATTAGAAGCAGCACGCATAGTCACTGGCGGCACTAGACTCACAAGTAGAATTAAACTGTATACTGAAACAGGTTGGCTTCCCCTCGAGGAAAGACGTAAACAGCACAAGCTTATTCTTTTCCACAAAATGGTTCATGGTCCGGCTCCTCAATATCTTCTAGATATTCTACCTCAGCGTAACCGTAATTACCACAACCATGATACTCGCACGGGAAATAATTTTCGTCCACTAGTTAGTCATACGAGTCTCTATAATAAATCTTTTTTCCCATCTGTCATCAGTATCTGGAACTCCTTGCCTGACTATGTCAAGAACGACCCTTCAATCTATAAACTTAAAACCTATCTACGCAAGCCCTCTCACAAAATTCAAATTTTCTACTTTAACGGTACCAGACTGGGGCAGAATGGAGTGTAGTTCCCTTAAGTTTTATCTATACCAGAGAAATCTAATTGATAGTCCTCTGTGTTCTTGCATGCAAGCAAATGAAACCAATGAACATTATCTATTACATTGTTGTCTTTTTTCTCAACTTCGGTTACATACATTTAACGAAATCAATCATCCACTCTCAACTGATTTACTTTTGTTCGGGAATAATGAGCTTACAGAAGACGAAAATGCCTTAATTTTTTCATCTGTACAAAACTTCATCATCCATTCTAAAAGATTTGACTAAGTTCTATTCATTATACAACGATCCTTTGTTTCACATCACATATTTCTTCTCCTTCTATTCTTATTGGCACGGGCATCTATACCCCCATCCCCCCGTACCCCTTTTCTTTTACTCTCATTTCAAATATCCCTTGAACTACGTTTAAAAGTAAGCTTCTGTTTTAAGTGTTTATATTTCTTTCCATAGAATTCAGTAACTATACCATCATGTCTTAAATTAATGAGATACATTCTCGGAAACGGATTTATATAAGTTATTTCAACTTGTTTCCGGATCCCATTCCTCTGTACTTTGTATGTTATGTGATGTAATGCAACTTAATTTGAAATGAAATAAAGTCTATATTAACCCCGAAAGAAGAGATACACCAACATCGACAGACGCCAGCTGGCCAACATGAAAGACCGTTATCAGACTGGAACTATCGCCCTGATGACCTACGCCGATTCAGCATCACAGCTTCTGCATCTTGGATAGAATGTTTTGTGCTAGAGACTTAAGTGATATATATAGAGAATGTGATTTGTGCTAGAAACTTCAGCTTCATTTAGTCGTTTCGTTTATATTTGTATTTAATAATTAACTTTTAGTGCTGTTTTAAATGTGTATTACTGTTATATGTATGAATAGAAACTTTATTTTATTGCTGACATTAGTATCAATGAGGCTTAAATTAAGGAATTTTATTTTTCATATGATGTAAATATTAATATTTAATGATTATTTTCTATTACTTAGTGCTGTATTAAATGTGTATTACAGTTAAATGTATGAATAAAAACTTGTTATCCATTTTATATTTGACTTTAGTATCATATCTACAAAATGAGTTGACATTCTTAGTTGAAACGGGCTATAACTAAACTTCAGAGAATTTCACCTTCCTTTCAATTCTCCAGAGTTGGTGTTCGGGGAATGAGCCTTTTCAATTCGGTTCCTTTTACAGCCTATGCTATAATGATTTGTTCTACAGTTTCATATGTGCCATAATTTCACATTCTCTACACAAAATTGAAAAAAAATAAGAGGGGAAAAGAAGACTCGCCCATTTCCAAAAATTCGGTACACAAATAGAACACAATAAATTATCCATTTATAATTTTTGACGTAATTGCCTTTCTAATGTATGAACATCTAGGCATGTTCTTGTATTTATATAACATAGCTACATGCCATTATTGTATGTATATAACACAAGACTCCTGAAATGAATTATATCCTGTCAGAAATTGTGTCAGAATTTAATTAGTATATGTATTGATAGCATTAATAATAATTTTGAGGTGTTATACACGAGAAATAGAAACACAGCTCAAATTTACAAAAACAAAAAACAAAAAAAAAAACACTTTCGTTTCGGTTCCGATCGGGGTCCGTTTTGGTCACGCACAAATAGCTTCGATTTCGTTTCGGTCCGATTCGGTTCCGATTGGTCCGTTTTGGTCTTAGATAATTCTAATTCCGTGATACAACACATGAAGCGATCTTAAAATTAATTGTAACTATCTTATCTGCTATCTTCAATTAATTTCGTGTTAGTACGTAGCAACAAGGAATAAGGCAATGTTATCTAATGTCCGTGGAAAAGAAAAGAAAAAATATTATGGTCAAGTATCCTTAAAACAGGATTATTACACCCTTTTTATCTTCCCATTTGAAGAGTTCTAAAATAACCGCGAAATCCAAATGTGGATCAACGCTGGCTTGTTTACCTAGTTGTTAAAATCTAAAACACGCAATTGTCTCTTACGTAATGGCGACTGAAGATGATGACATGGATAATCTACAACACAGACAGGTAACTTTAGCAGTGATTTATAGATGAGTGATTAACTGTCGAAGTTTATAGTATAATCCAGCTACGCCTAATCAGAGACGTATAATAATGTATTATACGTCTCTTGCCTAATGACAAATTGTATCACTGACCTTATTCTCCATTACTCTACTGACAGTAGGCCTACAACACACTAGTCACTATAAGCAATATAATGGAGGTGACACAATTTGTGGTTTTCGAAAAAAATTATATACTTTTTTTGTATGCATAACTTTTATTCATTTTTGACAGAATGTTAGGCTCCTGTGGTTACATTTAAAAAATGTCTGAAATACACCTATATATGCCATACTGATTTGATCACAGGACAGTGTCACACTATGCTGTGAGCCATATCAGTATAGCATATATATATATACATGTATGTGTATTTCAGACATTTGTAACGAACCTCTGTGACAGCCTGCACAGGAGCTCGTTTCGATCAATAGATAATAATAAGTAAATAAGTTTATGATGGAGGTGGCATGAGAATTAATCACACTTTAGCAACATGTAAATGCATGGATGTCTGAACCTATCCTGGTGTGTATTGACTATTATTGGACGTTTTAAGTTAGTAATGTATACACAGGTGTGTAAAATTTATCGTACAGTGGCTATTTGTTTTCTCAGATCCACTCTCCAGGTTCCGACTTTTTATCACCTCTAGTTTCTATATAACATGATGAACAACATAACAAGCAAATAAAGTGGAGTATATGAAAGATTTATTACGTATACACACAACACTAGCGATACTATACCATACAGATTAACATATATGACAAAATTCATCCCAAGACCGTTCCCTTATAACACTACCTCTCGTCACGCTACGTATACCCATACACGTACAACTACCCAGGTAAATACGACACAAGACTAGAACAGTATATATACACTAAAACAAAACGATACTCACTGACTAACCAATGTAGGATTACTAGCCTAGATATCTTGCTCCTAGCCCTACTTCCCTGGGCCCACCGACTAACCCCCAAAAAGTGTCCAGTGTCTTTTCTGGCTTACATGTACAGTTCCCAGGACAAAACTTGACAGCCAGCTAACTATCTAATTATGAATACTCTTGAATGCCTCCTACTGACCCAACAGACCCGTATGCCAAGGGTCAATCCCAGCAGTCAAACCAGTTACACAAATATACCTGTTGCTAAAAGTACATCAACAGGGAAATCCCATCAGATGGCCTTAAACATATAAAAAAAAAATACTCGGAAATTATTTCCCCGACTATAAATATATACTTAAAACCCAAAACTGCTACAGGTATAAAAGGAATAGGAAATACTCATGGCCAGACCAGGATTCGAACCTGGGAACTTCCGAAATTTAGACCTGTAGACGCTGTACCTACTGAAGTACCTGGTCACGCCGATCAACCGACGACCCAGCCCAGTTCTTGCTTCCGCTGCATTCCTCCCTCCCTTATCTAAGTCTTCGCCCCCCCAAAGACAACACTGTTTACAACCCAGGCCAGATCAGGATTCCAACAGGTTCCCTACATACTCTAGATGGACAATGTACATATTGAACTATGTACCTGGTCATTAGCGAGATGACCCAGTCCAGTTCCGCTACACAGGGTCCCTTTAATTGACCAAGGAGACTTCATTTTTTATGAATAAAAGGTGGGGCAGAGGGGCAGGGCCCAACAGAGCCTACTACACTCATCCAGGACAGGTGAAGGGATTTGATCCCACTCTGGTATAAAAATATGCCAAGGGGACTTAATCTTGAATAAACAATATATTTTTTGTACCTTTTGGGGCAGAGGGGAAGGGGTCAACATAGGTAAGGGATAAATCTCTAAGTTACTCCCAGAAAGGGGTTCTAACTGTATTTGGTATAAAGGAGCTCTTGCAAGTGGCAAAGGGGACTGAATTTTGTATAAATAGATATAATTACTTCATGGCTAAAATTTACCGAAACTGATACAGTTCGATTCATTGAAAGTAAAACGTCGGCTTGAAACATTTGTCTTTCACAGCTGTATCAGACCCGTGGGAATCAACATAAAAAAATGGGATAATCCATGTGAAGTTATGTAAACGTACATATTTTAGTGATTGTTTTAGCACAATCTGATTAAAGTAAATATCTTCAATAATCCCTAAGTACTCTTGCGTCTTGGAAGGCAGGCATGTATTTTAATCAGATTCAGATTGATTTTAGTGCTTTACTTGCTTTATTTATAGTGCTAAAATATTTCTGCACCAGTTGAATTTTTTTATACTATTTTCTATTGCGTATTTTGTGGTAGTGCAAAATTTGACCAGTAGGTCTTTCATGATTTTGAATATGGACACTAGCTTCTTCAGGACAGTCCTTATGTTCATTTTCATACAGGTCCAATCTATATGTTATTTAAGGATTGACCTTCATTTTGACAGCGTATACGGTAGTATGAACAAAGTTGGCAACAGACATTTTCTATGGTGCACATTAGCGCTCCAGACAGAATAAGTTCATTGCCAACTGCGTTCATACTACCGTATATGCCGTCAAAATGAAGGTCAATCCTTATATTTACATTCTTTTTTTTTTAATGCTACCTTACGCAGAAAAAAAAGTTGAAGCGGGTTGCCATGATGGTTACTAAGGTAGCATGTGCATCCATGGAATAAGAACTTTGTCAGCATTCTTTTTTATACGACCGTCAAATTGACGGTAGTATTATGGTGTGGCGTTGTCCGTCCGGCGTAAACTTTGTTTGTCCGGCAATCTCCTGCTACATTTTTCGACTGATCTATTTGAAACTTGGTATACATTATAGTCTGATATGAAGTTGTGTCTCCCTGAATTTTGATTCGACAATTTTTTCAAAAGTTATTGCCCATTGTTCATTTCAGTATTTGAATTTTGTCCGGAGATCTCCTCCTACATTTTTCGACCGATCTCTTTGAAACTTGGTATACATGCATGATAATCATGAAATGAAGTTTTGTCTCGATCCCTTAAAAGAATTTTGATTTGACATTTTTAGCAAAAGTTATTGCCCTTTGTTCATTTCAGTAATTTGGACCATTATATTTTTCTTCTATATACACATTTATGTAATTTAAATAATTCTATCCGTTCCTCTTTTGGCACACTTGCTGTTTACATTTTATCCTGTGTGGCCCTCTGTGACCTGATGGTTTTGATGGGATGTTAAATCTTGATAAATAAACTTCCTAACAAAACTTCAATTTTTTTTCAGAGACTGAAGGCATCGGTCCATCATACTGTGGTGAGAATCTGTTCAGAACTACAAGACGACGACTCCAAGGTCCCTATAAACAACTCCGTTATGGCAGCCATCGCTGAAACAACATGGCGATACGTCCAAGATGTTACACAAGATTTAGAAATGTTTGCTAAGTAGGTTTTAAACATATGAATGAAATCTATGTCCAAATTTTAACTTAATTTCATGCAGTTAGAAATGTATAGGTTGTACAGACAATCTCACATTTTCCAGTAAGAGAATATGTTACTGCATATACACTGCAGTTACAAAAAGCCGAGTCCTGCAAAGAAAAAATCTTAACCTGAGGGGTTGAGATCTCTCAATTTTCACACCTATACTATGAAAATAAAATCTGCAAGAAGCTGTCTGAAAGATATACATGTAGTCCTATATGTATCATTGATTGCTAGAGTATCTGTTCTGTATTATTTCTGAATTTGAAAGTTTAGTTAACTTCCTTAATATTACAAATTCAGAATTTTTTCGATTGTGCAGAATAATCAAAGTATAACAATTTTAATGTTGAATTATTAATAACTTATTTCGCAGACAAGTGCAATTTTCTTAGTTTAGGAATCTTTCCTTTTCCTTTTTTCCTCCATGGACTTCGTCTAAAGGAGGTATATTATGGGCTGTTTATGTATGAAATGTGTGACATTTTTTGTTGATAGATGATCAAGATCTTATCCATGATTTAAGCATTTAGGCTGATTCCGTGTGTTCCTATAATTTCAGGCATGCCAAAAGAACCACTGTTAATGCAGATGATGTCAAGCTTCTTCTGAGGAAATGTCCAAAACTCGTAAACATTTCATTATTATTATACCTTCTGTTAAAATCTCGTAATCTGATTGGTTGAGAAAGATGTGAACATTTTCAATGTTACTTGCTCGTTTTACAAAGATAAAGAAGACAGGGTGACATTCCAAAAAATATCACATGCGCCAAACGTATGCGTGCACGGTTCGTCCCAGTGCGAGGGTGTTATTCCAAAAATTGTTACATGCGCCAAACATATGTGTGCACGGTTCGTTCCAGTGCCAGGGTGTTATCAAATCACATTCATGGTTGGTTCATTCGACAACTGTTGAGATGAAGTCTTGGTTTATGTCAAATCAACACAAGGACCTTTAAAAATGGTGAAGTGGTGAAACACCTAAACATGACACTCGGTATAATAAAATAAAAATCACATTCATGAGAGGGCGATATTGCATACTTTCACCCCTCGGAAAGCATTGTTGACCTCGGCTTCGCCTCGGTTAACAATGCTTCCTTGGGGTGAAAATATGCAATATCGCCCTCTCATGAATGTGATATTTATATAATATCATACAGTTTATAGGTTGTACAGACAATCTCACATTTTCCAGTAAGAGAATATGTTACTGCATATACACTGCAGTTACAAAAAGCCGAGTCCTGCAAAGAAAAAATCTTAACCTGAGGGGTTGAGATCTCTCAATTTTCACACCTATACTATGAAAATTAAATCTGCAAGAAGCTGTCTGAAAGGGGAAATGCTGCTGATATATTGTCATTATTATGTCATGTATATTTAATAACTTACTGTGTATTCAGATATTTTTGAAGGATCCAAATTTCATGGTTTCCTGATAAATCACCATTTCTTGGGTACATGAATTTGTGGATTATGAGAACCGTACCTACTCAAATGGAGAATTGCTTTATATCAAACTTGTGATAACTTCGTGGACCTGTGAATTCTTGGTTGAAGATTACCCACAAAAATTAGTGATTTCATAGTAAGTCATGTAGTTATTTATTCAATCTTATAATTATTATATATTTACAGAACATATCAAAAGTTTGCTGGATATGAGTTTTTGAATTGGAAAGACAAAGTGAATACATTGTAGAAATATTTTCCTGTTTCCTTTTAGTTGGAGCATATCTCGGGCATCCACCAGACACATACTGAAAGCAAGGTCAAACAGAAGAAAAAGACTGCAACCAAGAAGAAAAGTAGTGCAGCTGCCGTAGCCGACTCAGATGAGGAGCACTGAATTATACTGAGTCAACTCGGAGGAATGGTTTACTACATTGAGTCACCCAGAGGAGACTTTGATACGACTGATGAACATTTAATGACATTGAGTCGACTCTGAAAGAAATATTAAAAGAAATTGAGTCCTCTTTGAATACTGAGTCAACTCAGGGAAATGTTTTACTACACTGAGTCACCTCAGAGGAGACCTTGATAAGACTGATTAAATGACATTGTGTCGACTCAAGAGAGAAAAATTGAGTCCTCTTTGAGAAACATTGAATACTGAGTGAACTCAGAGAAATGTTTTACTACACTGAGTCACCTCAGAGGAGACCTTGATATGACTGATGAACATTAAATCAAATTTAGTCGAATCTGAGAGAATTTGAAGAAAAAGAGTTGAGTCCTCTTTGAGAAACATTGAATACTGAGTCAACTCGAAGGAATGTTTCACTATACCGAGTCACCTTTGATATGACTGATGAACATTAAATGACATTGAGTTGACTGAGAAATTTAAAAAAAAAAAAAGGTCTCTTTGAGAAACATTGAATACTGAGACAACTTAGAAAATCAATTATTTAAGATCAGAGAACTTCAAGCTGTGAATAGCATTGAGTTAACTGATAGGAACATGAGTTAAAAAGAGATCACCGAAAAATATCCAGTCTAAACAGAAGATGATATTGAATTAAACTCATTAAATTCTTAGGAGACTTCAATACTCCATATGTCCATATACTCAACATTTAAGATAATTAATATGTATTTACAATGAATAACACCAAGTCAGTTAAGATTTTAAGCAACAAGTTAGTAACAGTGAGCTATCATTGATGTAATCAATTGGTAACAATGAGTCCACTCAGAGATGTAAAGTTACATTTAGTTATTTCAGAATTTGAGCAACAAGTTAGTTATTACAGTGAAACAACATAGATGTAATCAATTGGTAAAAATTAGTCAACTCGGAGCTATAAAGTAAAATTTAGTCAACTCAGAGTTTTAGCAACAAGTTAGTTACAGCAGAGATGTATAATACAATGTATTATACGTCTCTGGTTACAGTGAGCGAACAGATGTAACAATGAGTCAACTCAGATATAAGCAATGAGTATTACTGAGTAAATGAGTGACACAGAGTCAACTGAAATACAACTAATTAATATAATGCAGAGTAAATAATTCTTTACAAGGTTTTTGTGCTACACTATTAACATAAGGCTATAGATGCCATCATTAAACTACTTGAGGTACACCTGCAATGTTTCCTAGCTATGCATTACATCCAAAATTGCATTATCCAAGTGTATATCATCAATAAGAAAGAAAAAAATCCATAATTATTACACTACAAACCACAGCAATTTTAAGCTTAAAGGAATGATTTCTATTTGTAATTTAACTGTTTTACCTAAAATTAGTCGTTTTCTAGAGAAAACAATTAAGGTTTTAAGTGACATAAGATAAATGCAGTGCTATTATTCTGTAGTATTATATATTTACATGTTGTATAAACAATCTGTACTCACTTTGCTATGTAATTGAAATGTATTAAGATTTAAAAATAAATCTTGAAAAACTGCTGATTTTCTGTATATTGAAGCACTATGGTCATGCTTTTCCAAATATCTAAATACACCCTCCCCCCCCTACCACTTGTTTTTTTACAATTTGGAACACAACTTCCAATGAAAGTAAGAAACATGAAAACCAACCATCACAAGTTCTGAAGCTATTTTCTCCAATAATATTTTGTACTGTATCCGAATACCATACGTTTCTCATGAATTCTGTATCTGATCAGGGAACAATCACCATGAATAATGTCGTCACTATGGAAAATGTGTTAAGTATGTCATAATCAGTACCTTAACCAATGGAATCATGCTTAACCCTTTCACCACTGTAGACCATAATGGACCCCTCCATATCAATGCATGGTAGAGTCTACTAAAGTTACATAGGGGTGAAAGAGTTAAGGTACTGTTTCACAACACATACATAAAGTTAGGGACATGTCTTGAAATGGTTCTCTGGTGTTTATCCACACAAAGGGCAATATTATATATTTATCAATTCCTTGCATGTTTATCCAGTGATGGAAATATGATTCAAAAGTCAGACTGGGCAGTATATCCAAACCTTGTTGATCTAGCCTGATTATCTTAACTTATTAATAATGTAAATCTTAAAAATGTTATTTTTGTGAGATATCTTTAAAGTTACAAATATTTTTGTATTTTTCTTGTCTGTGGAAGATTGTATTGAATCTTTATAGGTTTGGTTTAGTATTGTTTAATGTCCTCTCAACAGTTATGGTCTTTTAAGGACGGTGAATCCCTATAAATGTAGATTTAATTTTAAATTTTAATGTTTTAGAAAATATTCTTGAAGAAATGTTTTTGTGTAGTTGTCTTTTAATTAATCAACTTGGCCAAGGTCACTCTTCCTAGATCATCCTATATTTGGTAACTTTTTATTCCCTTATTATGTGACTTTTCTTCATACTTTGAACATACTGTATGTAACATTGTGAACTTCAAGAATAATTTGCTTTCTTTGACTGCAAGATACAATGCCACAATTTTGTAAATGAACACATGTTTTTATTTCCTTGTCGGCCCTTTATTTACTTATACCACTAGCTGTGCAATGGTTTATTACAAGCATGATATGAGATCATTCAAACTCTCAAGGAAAAAAAATATGGCACATGGCTGACACATAGACATATCTAAATTATTTTAAGTAAATGCATTAATTCATAGCAGCATGGTAGTCTAGTGGTCGGACGCCGGGCTCCTGACAGAAGGGTTGCGGGTTCGAGTCACGTCACGTCACGTCACGTCACGGCACTGTGTTGTATCTTTGAGCAAGATACTTTACTCCGCTTGTTCCAGTCTACTCAGCAGTAAATGAGTACGTGGTTGGGCAGTGCAAGAATCGTTGAATGCTAGCTGTGAGCGCAGAAACGTCAGCACTGACTATGCTCCTCAGGAAGTTGAGAAATCTATTGGCTGGTTGCAAAGGTCCACCGATAATAATTTGTGAACAGCTTTGAGACGACCTACAAACTGGATTGCGATTAAGTGATATATAAGGACCTCAAATTATTATTATTATTATTAGGACAAAAACAGAAACTGAGGAGACATCATATGCAAAAGGTAAGACATGAAATTTTGTTCTGCGTTCAAAATTCCTCATGCAACTACATGTACCTCCAATTGTAAGAGAACACTTTTAACATTCTCCATGTTACAGATTTTATTTTAAACTGAACCTGTGTTGAGAGACCACCCATTGGACGTTGAAGCTGGCCTAGAGAGGACTTTATATGAGCTTTGAAATGGTGTAGCATTGGCCATGTAGCTAGTAGCACCAACGTTTTGTGTTTATAAATGATTTCATCAGGAGAATGTTGTACATTCATGGTACCTAGAAAGCAACTTACAGGAGTGAAAGGTTAACAAATTTGTTTCAAGTGAACGATTTAAAAATTCCACATGCCTTCCTATATTTGGCATAAAGCTAGCTGGGATAAAGGGCTATCCAGTTCATTTAAATGAATTTTGTTGATCCACTGTAAAGGTCACCCACCAGATGTGTTCAAAAAGTCATATAATTTAATCATTTCTTCTACAGAACCATAAAGCATAGTTTCATGCAATTTAGCTTATAAATTGCTGGAAGAGTATGATGTTTGTTCAATTGAATGACCTTGACTGGTCCCCAATGTTCCATATGTTGAAAAGTTTGAATGACATGCACAGGACCATGAGGAATTTAAGGCACCATAGTTTCTGGCATGTAGTTTAAAGGGATTGAGGAATGTTATGTTTGCTCAAATGAATGACATTGACTCACATTCAACATCGCTGAAAATTAAAATGTTTAAATGTTCAAATTTTCTTCTACATAATCACATTGCATATGTGATTCACTGTCAAGGTCACAGATGTTTGAACATGTTGACTAATGAAAACTTCAAATGACCTGTACAGAACCGAGGAGGTTTCTGACATGTAGTTCAAGGTCGCAGAGGTAAAAAAAACACACCAAATATTTAAATGTTTCTTCTTGATATCCATGCTGTATTGTGTCATGCTTCTTTGGCAGTTAGGATTGCTTGTGAGGTGGGAAATCAATCTTACCACTGATCCACGCTTTGTATCTTTTACTTATATAAATATTAAATGTTTGACTTTCATTTCACATTTTATAATCTCTTGTTTGTAATTGCGTCCTCCAAACATACATGTTTGGCTTTTGAAAGGTACTACGAGTAGCTGATGCCTAGGCTGCGACCTTTGGTATATGGAACAGACATTTACATTTGGTACAACTCCTCCTTCAGGAGTGAACACAACAGTTGGTACAACTCCTCCTTCAGGAGTGAACACAACAGTTGGTACAACTCCTCCTTCAGGAGTGAACACAACAGTTGGTACAACTCCTCCTTCAGGAGTGAACACAACAGTTGGTACAACTCCTCCTTCAGGAGTGAACACAACAGTTGGTACAACTCCTCCTTCAGGAGTGAACACAACAGTTGGTACAACTCCTCCTTCAGGAGTGAACACAACAGTTGGTACAACTCCTCCTTCAGGAGTGAACACAACAGTTGGTACAACTCCTCCTTCAGGAGTGAACACAACAGTTGGTACAACTCCTCCTTCAGGAGTGAACACAACAGTTGGTACAACTCCTCCTTCAGGAGTGAACACAACAGTTGGTGCTCAACAGTGAAACATGAAGCTGTGCAGTCTGAGTTCCAATAGGATCTATTATATTTTTAATTACCATCATATGATGGGCTGATCAAATTTCCCTTTGTCGGTAGGCCGTCCTTACTTAATTCTTGTCCACGGTTGTTTATGTTTCATTTTTGACACTGATCGGAAATATAAGATGGGCACCAGGCAACCTTCTATGGATATTGAGAGATTTATTTTATCACAGTTTCTTGCCTACATTACTAAAACCAGGTAATTATTTTTACTTGTTCCCATAAACAGATCAAGATTAATGAAATTTTACCCATAAGTTAACTTTTTCTCAAATTTCATATCTAGTTCCCCATTGTCCATAGTTGTGCATGTTTGATTTTAGGAATGATAAAAAAACACCAATATGGCCACCAGGTAGTCATCTTGGATTTTGAGAGTTCAATTTTGTTATCCCTATTTCTTAAGAAATAAATAATGACCTCACATTGAAAGAAAACTCTCAAACCAACTGTATAAAACTTTAATGATAACGTTACCACAATATGTATTTACCGTTGACAAGACGATAGATCTAACAGATCAGGGAAAAGAAATCAAATGAAGGGGACATATCAAACTTACATAGAACTAATGAAGATCTTAGGAAGGTGGACAACATCATCCCTCTGGGATCTCTTGCTGGTCTCCATCAATAACCTACCAGAAAGTGTTTCTGAAGGCTCAACAGCTTGGCGTTTTGTAGATCACCTTCAAAATCCGTTGGTTCAGCTCTTTGTACAAATAAAGACACATGATTATATTTTATAATTAGCTATTTGATTGGTTTCAGGTATTTAAAATCTGACCAATCGCTAGGCTGATACCTTCCCTTTAGAGCGAGTTGTTCCAGTGTATCTATTACAATATACACATTTATAAGGACAGCGGGACCACAGGGACCTGCGAATTTGTTACAGCTATATTTGGAGCTAAACTGAGGTGTTCAGAGAAATTTTATATGTTTTAGGGGTTAAGATCGACTTTCGGTAAAAATGACACCCACAATGATCATTTTGATCAAAAGTTGATCAAAACTCCTTGCCTAAAACATGTAAAATTACTCTGAACACCTTAGTTTTGGTCCAAATATAGCTGAAACAACTTCTCAGGTCCCTGTGGTCGGGACTGTTGCACAAGTAAATGTGTGATCACTTTCTTCCAACGAAAAGAACGACCTATGTTATTTGTATGAATATTGACTCTCCTCTAAGTAACATGGTAAACGGAGATTAACACGACAGGTCATTGTGGTATAACAAGAGTACAGCAGTACACACAATATGTAGGTACTACTGATAAAACACTATATTAAATGGAACGCGGAATATAAGAATGCGCTAAAAATGTGTCTATTTATCGTTTTAAGTGATGCAATGTAAAGATATTATAAACCAAAAATAGCAATGATACTTAAAGAACAATAGTATAAAATATAAACTTTATTTATTTTACAACAATTATGAAACAAGTTATTTCAACTTATATTAATCATTCTTATTGGCCCGGATGTTAGCGCGTGGGAGGAAACCGGAGTACCCGGAGAAAACCCACGTGATCAGGCAGGTGACCCCCAACCTTTTCACGTCCGATCGCGAAATCGAACCCCGGCCGCCTTGGTGAAAGGCAATTGTGCTATCCACTGCACCACCCGACCAGAACAACAGTACAATATGTACAGAATATCTCAATATGACAAGGGTTTAAACCTAATACTGAGGAGAAAATTTATAATTATGGTCGGCAAAAATGCCATTATCCTGACTTCAAAAAACAGTATTGACCGAGGCCATAACGGGGAATGTTTCGATTAAAAAGTGTTTTTTTTTCAAAACCTTACTCATCTTTACTCAGTACTAGATTTTCCGTTCCGAAAAATCGAACCTAATAACAATGACGGAAAAGATGACGTCAAGGACAGAATAAATGCAACAAAATATTACCAGCTATGCGCTAAAATGTCGCCTAAATATTCGGAACATATTCTGGTTTCAATTCGTCGATGTAACCGATAAGTTCTACACATCCTTGAACTTGTAATACGGAATCTTGAAAACCCGACGAGTCGTTATGGCAAGTTATAATGACCATTTTATGGCATTGCCAATTTATAACCCTTCCAAGTTCAGATGGCATTCATATCAGCGACGCATGTCATGGCCAACATATCTATGGTGACGTATGACACCATAATTGTAAACGTCGGATACCACTGACTCTGAAGAGGACTGCTCTATTCATTAAACAAGAATACATGGGTTATAAAATTATTTGGGCTAAATGCTTAATTTTGGTGAAATCTAATTTTTCTATAAAATGAAAATATTCTTAAGATGGTAATTATTAGTATGAATGCCAACTGGAACGTTGCAAATTCCATGAAGCACGTTATTAGTATTGACTATGTCCACTGAGCTAGAGCTTCATGTTGAATTTGTCAAGTTCCCATTGACATTCATATTAACTATGAATGCCAAGTGAAAGCAGTCCAATGCTGTAATGTACTGACACACACAAACACACACACACACACACACACACACACACACAAATTAATTTGAACATAATAAATATTAAAAGGTAATAATTAACATAGGCAAGATTCTTTCATTGGGATAATTTCAGAAGCAGGTGATTATTTTCCTCTAACATGACCTTTCAATAGCTTATTGTGACATCATATTATATTGTTCTCATGACGTCATAGTATTTCACGTGCGATATATCGTGCCTTAGAGGATGACACACTAAATCGTACCCTCATGACAGAGGAATCCTGAACAGTTAAACCGAGAAGCAATGCTGTGAATGGCTGAAGAAAAGATTATCAAGAGTTTACCTTGGATAGGTGCTGTTAGTGGATCACGTATAGTTTATAACTTTTAAAATGATTTATATTAAATCATTTATAGACTCATTAAAACTTACTTGGATAAAAAGATTACTCTCAGCAACATGAACATGGCAAATTACTTTTATTTCGACTATTTATAAAAACCTTCTTGTAAATTGAGGATCAGAGTAAATTTCCCTTTGTTAAAATAACTGTAAAAACTGGTCTGGAAAGATGTCTTTCTTGCGTGGAAAAATCTTACTGTTCTTGAGAGAAAATATACAGACTCAAAACAGATCTCTGACATGCCTATACGATTTAACAAACAAACAAAAAAGAATAATATATAATATTAGTGTCATTTTTATGAAATAAAGATTGGTATAGGAATGGAGTTGTAGTACAGTAGTTAATGACTTATAAAAGGATAACAACAACTTCTTCCGTTTTTTTGAATTCAGAGAAATATAGTTATGGTGTTAGAGTAAATTTCCTACAATGTATCATGGAACTGTTACAGCTATAAAGGAAAATATTTGCTAAAAAATTAAAAATACATAAGATATTTTCAATTTGCTTAGTAAAAATGATGTATTTGCAAGTGGAATAACAAAGGGGACGAACAGTTTGATGAAACTGTTGGAAAAATGATTTTCAGACTCCCTTTCTCTGTAACAAAAAATACAAAATTGCAATGGTTCCCATTCAGGATTAATCGCCATATTCTAACAACACATTCGTATTTATTTCAGTTGGGTTTGTAGCCAGTCCTTATTGTAATATTTGTAAAATATATATTGTAACGATATAGAATATACGCTATGAAACTGAGAAAGTTCAAATTTTACTCGTAAATTTAGAAAATTTGTTGAATTCACTGTTCATTTGAATTTCATAAAGAACCTTTTCTTTTTGGTATATATTGTCAGAATGGAACATCTTTACAATAAAGCAATATCTCTATAGATCAAGGTACCTCAAGAATGAACTTTGCATTTTTGCCCTAAAAATACACTAAAAGGTTCATAAGTAAGGGAGAAAGCTACCTAAACCAGTTTCAAAGAGAATGGGCCAAATGGCAAAACATTTTTTGAAAACACACAAACCTGAAAATTGGACCAATTTGCTATAGGTAACTTATATGAATAAACTTGTGAAATTGAGTAAATGTAAATATTGATTATGCTCACACTGACAGCTCACAGAGAAATCCAAATTCAAATTAAAATGCAAATTTTAAATAATCCTACCTTTCCTGTCTGATAATTTTATTGGTATTTGCATGATAATGAATAAATATGTGTGTCTAAATATAAATGTATGTTTATTTTATATCATGTTATGTTATGTATATATATACTGTATTTGTATACTAATGTAAAATGCAACAAACACAAACTATTGATTACATCAGAATCATTGACCGTGGATTTATTTTGAAGTAACACAAATGTCAATTTCAATTTGCCAAGCTCATACCTCGTTTGGTCTGCAGTAGTTTCGTGAAGTAGGCCAAATCGTATGTATGTCGTCTCTTTATGGAGACAAAATGCTGTTTGATACATTAATCTGTACATTTTTAAGTGCCAATTCTTGTCAGTTGTCAGAACTTACCTGGGCCAATAGAAACATTCGGTAAAGAGGGAGTTCAACTTTCTGTACTTGAAATCGCAAAATGATCTTCAGGTGATCGATGAGCTTAAGAAAAACACCTTTTCGGCTTGCATTGTCCAGATATCCTAAAATGTACTGTTCTGTCTCCAAGAATCTTGATTTTGAAAATAAATGCAATATCTTGAAACTAAAGATCAAGAAATGTGCGTATATCCAGCTTTTGTCAGTTCCCAAACAACAGTTTATACTCTCACGTGTGTGTTTTTCGCTCAATAAACTCGATTATATTTTTAACTGGTTCGGATTGTTTACGTGGGCCACAGACCGGCTTTCCTATGTCGTCACCAAACCGTGAATTGTACCGACGTCCTTATTCAATTATCACTTGTGATTGACATCACACATGAAGTCGAAATTCTGCATTCGAGTAAACTTGTAACACTGGTCTTCTTTAATTCTTCGTCTAACTGGAACTTTGTCTCATAGTTTCAAAGTTTCAGATTTCATATGTTCATTTCACTCAGACACACGTTAGAGTGTAACGATATGTCACAAATATACAACAACAATTAACATTACGAAATACAGGGATGGTAGTGGCATATTGTCCTACACATCCCTGCGAAATACAATTACAGAAAAATATAAATAGATTGGTTTATAGTATTTAGTTAACACACTTTTTTCTGTTTCTAAAAATAATCCGGACCAAGGTTTTTGAAGATTTTCCTCTATTTCATATGGGATTTCCTTCTAATATCAACCATCCCTTGAACTATAATTTTCTTTGGCTTCCCCTTGCCAGCAGTTTGAATATCTATATATGCCCAAATAAGGAGTCCACTACTTATACTCTAAACAAAAAGGGATTAATCCTCTATTGCCGAGCTATATATTATCATTTGTAGGGTCTCCAGTCAGATCAGTGGTCAAGGCTCACCGGACTGACTCTACCTAATCCTATTGTTCTAAATGTCGCGGTGTGGTGATCACCCTGTCAGTTGGGAGAGGACTATACCATCTGTTGGAATTAGGTTTATAGGTATAGTGTTATGTCAAAGGTAGAGTCCATTTCATGATAGATAAAACTGTATTTCACCAGTGGTTTCATGTACGCATGATCACCAGGAGTGATTTATTATACCAATTAAAAAATATATATTTCAAAAATTTCAAAGAAAATGAAGCACCCTCCTTAGCATCACTTTATCAGGTGTATAATAACCAATGTTAGTATATAAGCCTAGCATGTTTATCCTTTTCATTAGGTATTGCCCTTGTACATATGTATGCGTGCAAACTCAGTAAAAGACAAACAGTTAAATCATAATTCATATTTATGACAAAATATATCAATATCAAATTGCCAAAATGCTCGCCTAAACTACATACACATGAAGGGCATGACACACACATCAACATTTTAACCAAAAACCTACATTTTTACCATTGTTTTAGAGAATTTGTTAACACTCGCTCCGCTCGGCCATCACAAAATATAGATACTCTATGTTATAAAATATAACCTGGAAATACCGCAAACTCAGAAACCTATCCTATAAATAAATAAATATACAACATTTGATATAGCGCCCTCTCTAGCTAACATAAGCCACTCTAAATTGCTTTACAGTACATAGATATACAATTTTATACAGTCAATACAATTAGCATATATATTAATCAATACAATATTGAGGAATTCGCAGGAGCTGCCTTATCAGGCGTTAGCTACTAGTCCTATGTCACCTGGCTAATATCTCCCTATGTGTGTATGCCTGTGTGTGTGCTGGAGATGCATATTGTGTTCTGTTTGTAGTGGGACCGTGCTTCCAACGGTATCATTTATAGTGCCACCTCACTTGAATGCTACAGCACAGATACCGCAACACCCACTATGCCTCACTCGAACTGTTTGACTATGAAAACAATATCCGATAAATTCTTGCTTTCTACGGGCGGCAGTCTTTGAAATAGTTCAGTATAACATCTTCAGAAAAAAATCGACTTGCTCCGCTCGCCGTGGAAATTATAATTGTCACAATTTCAGAAATAATGAAGTTCTATATATTATTTGGTGCCAGAAAGCAGTAAACATGAACAATCGACATGACAATTCTAAGTAATCAGTTCTAGATAAGTGTAAAAAATTGCATTTTTCTGAGTTTAAAATTTTGGGCAACACCCAAAATTAATTCATGGGTCCCCCCTGGAGTGGTTAGCTATAAAAAATGTAGGAGAAATTTCCGGACAAAAAATCAAATACTGAAATGAACAAAGGGCGATAACTTTTGGAACAATTGTAAAATCAAAATTCTTTTAAGGGAGACACAACTTTATATCATGATTATAGTGTATACCAAGTTTCACAGTGATCGATGGAAAAATGTAGGAGAAGAATGCCGGACAAACAGAAGTTTACGCCGGCCGGACGAACCCATACCATTTAATACTCCCATCAAATTTGACGGGCGTATGAAAACGTCATTATCTGTCGTTTCGGTGCAATAACTGAAACACATGTTAACCGATTTTCTTCAAACTTAATACCTGGGTTAAATGCCTTAAGGGCTAAACCAAGTTCGATTACCACTTTCAGCAGACTCTATTTGGCGGAGTTATGGCCCCTTGAATAACGAAAAACAATATAAATGTTCTATAAAAAGTCAAACTTCTGTATAAGGCTTTTTCTTCTTCTTCGAGTTTCAAGCTATACATTATGTCTCAACAGCACGATACTCACATGTTTAAACCCAACCTCAATAATGTTTACCTAAAAAACATGTATGTCCTGCAAGCGGGGGATATAAATTCCACGAATTTGCTCGTTAATTTTGAGTTTTTCTTCAAATCTTCTTACATATTATGACATAACCAGACCATTACACACTGAAAAGTAACCTTTCGTCTTTGTTACTTTGGGATATTTACAACATCATGTAGTTTGGAACAATGCACATTTTTAAGTCGACACATTGGTTCGTGTTTTAAAATAAAAACGAAAGAATGGTTTTGCAGTGATGCCAAGTTCTCCGGTCTAGAGAGCGCTACCAGTCTGATAGTGCCAATCTCCTAAATTCAACAAAACCATTAATGGGATTTAAAACATAACCTCAACAATATAAATGCAGAAAAAATAGAACCTCACAACGACCAAATTTCAAAACTTTCAGACAAAGTAAAATATGAATGCTCGAAACAACAGAAATAAAAGCGTCTCCGAACAAAACTATTGGAATGAATGAAGAACAATTGAAAATATGAATAAAATGTCTGTAGATTGGTCAACACAAAATATAACTTACTGTAACTTTGCATTGATTTTCTTTTCTCTTCATGTTTTTAAACTTGAGCATAACAGAACTTTAAAATGAATCGTAGACGACCGCAGGTTTCCATTTCATCTTCGATAGACACGTGTGTCGCTTTGTGGGCGGGCTAAACACGTGGGTCTTGCTTTCATTGGTCGGAAATTCGTCTTTGATTGACAACATTCTTCGATTTTGATTGACAGATATTTACGAAAAGTAATTGTTTATACAATTACGTATCTCATTCAAAAACTGTTAATTAAATGCCATCTTATGTACATGAATATTTTAGATAAAAATGACTTATCGGCCGATTATTTTTCGCGAAATAGACAATAAAGAAGTGTTTTTTTCTGCGCTACATATTTAAACTCGGAATCGATGATGAAGTTCGTTATTAATGCTATGCTCTTTTGTAAACTTAGCATATAGTCTGTCAATGAGAAATAGGATGCTTGCTAATGAAAACGAAAACAGAAAAAAAGCGATTTGAAATTATAAACAAATAGAAGCAGACTGTGGAGTAATTGAGGAACAAATTGTTATCGGACAGATACGCTTACAAGTTAAGCTCAAAAAGAAATGAGATTGCGGGGTTTTCATATCCCCTACGGGCCCAGAGCATTACTGTAACAACTATCTGTTATGACATATTCCAGGGGTGTGTAGAGAGCGAAAGTGAGCGTAATCCCTGGATATCTAGGATGCCATGGAATATGTCATAGCAAAATTGAAGGCTCGGTGTGCGCCACCTTGTTGATGAGACAAGAAGACAAGTTCGATCCCTTGATGTACATCAAAAGAATCTTGCGGTCACGTAATGGTAAACAATGACAGACTTTGAAGTCGGGCGTCTCTCCTTTGTAATCTTTAAAGGACAGGTATCAGCTCAGCGATTGGTCAGGTTTTTTTACCAGAGACCAATCAAACAGCTATCTTCGTGCCTTCTATGACATATTCCAGGACCCCTGGATATCGAGGATTGGGAAGGTACAGTGTATCTTGATACTAGTTTTCCGTATGCTGGAGTACATACTATGCATCAGTCGTGATACAGTATCATGCTATAATTTGTAATATAAAACGTGGCTTTTAAGGAGTGCGTTATCCACTCGACCGGGTGGAGCACGGTGGATAACGCACTCGCCTTTCACAAAGGCGACCGGGGGTTCGGTTCTCCGATCGGAAGTGAACAGTTATGCCGAGTTAATTGCGACCGCTTTTTATAAACTTTATTCATTTTACAACAATTATGAAACAAGTTTCATAATTGAAATCTGAAGTTACAACATAACTAACACTCACTGCTTTTAACATGTTTTTGTCCTATAGCAAATAACAAAACATAAGTAACGCACTATAGCACAAGACCCACTTCCATCATCGTCGGTATCGACGGAGGAAGTTAAAGAGATGAAGATGAAGATCTGCCCGACCACCTGTTTTTTTCTGGGCATTCCGGTTTCTTCCCACTTTTAGATCCCCCCGTGCGCTAACATCCAGGCCATCAAGAGTGATTAATATAAGTTTTAATAACTTAATTGTTTAATAATTGTTGTAAAATGGATCAAGTTAAAATATCAAGTTAGTTTTTTTCAAGAACAAACTTCATCATTATACCAAGATATTCCTTGTTGTGTGTATGTAATAGACCTTTACACTTCAAGTTGGGAAACAAGGGCAGTGAATGATGAAGAAAACACATATGTAAAAAAACATTTTTATCATTAATCTAGACAGAGACGTGTATTATACCACGGAATTAGATTATCTAAGTCCGTGATTATACCTCTCTGATCCAGAGGATAAAAGCGTCATGCAGATAATAACATTAATGATTCAGTACCAACCGTAATAGATCTACGATCTCTGAAAATAATATATAAAATTAAGAACTCCGAAGTGCAATTGGTTAATTTTTAATTGGGAGTAAAAAGTTCCAATCAATGTAATTTCGCGTTTATAATAATCACTTTTGTTTCCTGATGATAGGCCTATACAATGTAGCTAGTGCTGAAATATGGAAGGACATGGTCGGTCAGATGACCCTGAGCGGTGCCTCAAATCCGATCAAGGATTTTTGCCATCATTCTAAAAAGTGTATACATGTTTGACATTTAACCATTCATCTGGTCTGAATATGTCTGTTTGTTAAGAAAATGCACTGTAAAGCATAAAAAATATTTTTACAACGTAGTAAAATAGACCTTAATCAAAGGGCCATAACTCATAAAAAAATCAAAGCCGGAAGCTTATGATGTCATTTTCATTCAACACGCATGCTCAAAGGGAGTAAATATGGCGACTTTCCGCTTAGATGTTTTACAGTCTGTCACATCCGTATCACAGAAAAACTGTTTTACAGCAAACCATGAGTTGGATTAACTAGACTGACCATCACATTTACATACTAAACATAAACTGTATCTCTGAATGAATCCAAATGTGAAGGCACTCGGAAAACTAGAAGCCACGTAACATCATCGAAATGTCATTTCTTAGCAGTTTTCGTAAACTTTTTCGTTTAGGTGGGGAGGATGCGAAGAAAAAAGAAGCTAATAAAAACATCAGACGGGACATAGACCCTACACAGCTCTGGGAAGTTATTGGGGAGCTCGGGGATGGAGCATTTGGGAAGGTTTACAAGGTAAGACTAAGTAAGGGTATCACGTTGACGCATGATTAATACACGAGGGGTGACCCATATATTTACGTTGAACGAGTTCACTTTCAAGTTGACACCGTGTTGAAGTTACATTTTGCCGGAAGGAAGAGTATCAATTATGATTCACATTTGTTTTTCACGATTGTATCAACATTATCTACTTGACCTTAATCATGATGAATTTTTTTTTTTGGAAATGACGATACAACAACGCAATGTCGTTGACTATTGACATTCATTAGAAATATGTGGATGAAAAAACCCACCGATATTTAGATTTTGGTTAACGCCCTAACCTACCGTATCACAGCCAAATATACATGGGCGGTGTAATTCTATTTTTATGTATGATTCACATATTATACTTGTTGTCCAATTCATAATATGGATTGTGCATATATATTTTGGCCTACATAAATACGAGGCCTACGCGAGACTGTCGATTTTGACATCATTCATGTTTGTTTACACTTCAGTGATTTAGCGAATGTAGCTGTCACTCCTGTGCTAACTAGGAAGTAAAAACTGAACTACAGTAGTGCATCTAATAATAGCCCTCTTCATTCAATATATTATGTATACTTCATAATCAGCACCAAAACATAAATAAGTTTCATATATTATTTTTCTCAAATTACAAAAGGTGTCCAATATGAGTAATAATTATAAGGGCATACATGTATACATGAACATAATCTTTAAAAAAATTGAGTACCCCTCAATGACAAATGAAGAGATTTTGACCAATTTTGTCATATGAAACATGCCTGGGAAAAGGGAAGCCAGTCATATAAATATGAAGGATATGCCTCCCCTGATTAGGGAGGGACAAAGCCAATTAAACAAAAAGAAATTTGAAAAAAACTACTGTTTTAAAAATAGGAGTGAAAGAATTGAAAAGAATTTGGTAAAAGCATCCCTGAGACTTGATATGATAGATGCTGGCATTGTATTTTGAAGTTGCTGTGGTAAGTCTCCTACTGGAATGACCAGAAATTAAAGGAGTCAGTACATCAGTATTTGCACTTTGTCCAGCACATCTCATATAATTGATTCTTTTGTTGCCAAACTGTTTACTAGACTAGTTTGTGAGTATCTCTTTGGCATCTTGCATTGGTGCAACACTTTATCCAGAGTTTTGGCCCTTCTTTCATGGCGCATCACTGTGTCACTTTTAATATCCAAATGTTTATGCAAGTAAACTCCGGGGATGGCAGAGTGTTGCATTCTGATGGTTTCTGGTTTTTTTTCTGTTCAGGATTTAACAGTGTCACAAAAAGCTGATGTCATTTATGAAGACAAGAGCCAAAAGAGACACTTTCATATGAAAGAATTGGTGGGAGAGAAAATGGAATAAAGAGATCCCAAAGGTTACACTTAAAGCGGTGGCTGCAGATCAATTTTGTTTTCTTCTCTGCCCCTTAACTTATCAGAAAACACAGAAAGTAGACCTATTCTTGCCTTGAATCTGTATTCAAGTATTGTCACTCACTAAAATCAGCTACACATGGATTCAGAGTTGTAGCCCTTTTGCTCACAATGTGTCACTTTCTCTAGAGCTGAGGACCCCACTGGAGCAAATATATCATATTATACAGTACTTTAATTTGTCACCTACATTTACCAAATTTTGTATGTTATGGGATGAGGTACGAAATTTGGTATAGTGTCCCTTATCAGAGTTATGGCCCTTTATTTTTTTTTATATCAAATTTGCCCAGTAGCTATAGGTGACTTGATTTCTCCAAGTATTCAGCAGTGTTTTTCAAGTTGATTTGGAAATAGCCACGCACCCTATCCTCTCATTGGTTGAGACATTTAAGTCTAATTTTTTATTCAATCAGGTTAATTTTAACTAAATGTTGTTAAAATTAGATATTCTTATCATTGCCTTATTAACTATAATTAATTAGGCTTGTGTTGTTATTTCGATTTTTTATGTTATTAAAAAAATCTGAGGTAGCTGCCATGGTTTCACTTTAGCAGAAGTAGTTTGATTTCATGTTTGTTTCTACACGTAGTTCAGGTATTAAAAGAGACTTTAAGTGAGTGGAACAGGTCTGACAGGTGATAGCTAGGTATTGGTTTTACATAATGATAAACACGTAATGTACTTCTGATCGGTACTACATTATCATAACTGCATAAATTTCACTTTCACACGTGTGCTTGTCTTCTGTGACAGTGTCTGTACAGGTGTAAACTTTGAATGTAAACAAGTTCTCTGTTGACTTTGAAGGTCATAATCAAATAAGCCATTCACCCCTAAAGTCACATTTGAACCATATCAAATCAAAGACTGGAAAAGTTCATTTTAAACATGAAGGGGTGAATGGGTTAACTATTTATTGGAAAATGGAAACACAATTAATGTATGGCCATTTACTATTAAGTATAGTACATAGATCTACATGTATATCATTATCTAAAGGCTAGGTAGTCGACTGTCCTCAGTCACGTTTGATGTTCTAGTACAGTTGAACTGAAAAAATCTAGAGGGTCGGCTTGAAACTTGGAGTATTTGGTCTCAACATTTTTTACCTGTGACAAATTTTAACGACCTGTGATGAAATCACAAAGCTTTTATTTACAAGTGCACTATTGTAGTAAAACAAGGATGAACATCTAATAAACTCCACAGTATTACTGATCAATGAATTAGTTATCAGTGGCCAGATAAAAAGAGATAGATTGTATCTTTATAAAGTCAATATTTACTTTAGATAAACACTCTGTATGTAGGTAAGTACCAATGTGTTAGTTCATACATGTGTTGACTGTTGACTCAGAGATATACAGCCTTTCTTATCAGTCAGATTGTTATTTTTTACAGTAATCAAATAAATGTTGAGTGTATAATGCATTAGTCGTGTTTCACTGTTCATAAACTTCAGACTTAAGGTTTAAGTACACATATTATGGTAAGCAATGTCACATGAATAACAGTGATTTATATACTGAAACATTCTGTCTGTCATTTAATTAAAATAAAAATGTACACTACATCGGATTTGGCTTGGTGGTTTATAGGGTTTAGCATCCTATTAAACAGCTAATTAAGGTCATTCGAGGTTGTGTTTTGATCCTTGTCACTTGTGGATAATGTACTGTATATATGCATGCATATATGGGTTCTGGAGGCAGAATATTGGTGTATTTGTCTCCTTGCAATAATTAATAGCACAGAATGAACTCTGATTTCAGCTTAGACAGAATTTGAACCATTTCAATGAAATACCATGCTGAATGCATGCAGCACAGCATTCCACCAGGTTACCTTTAATATATACATGTACTGACAACGGGTCAACCAGTTGTTATGATTAACCTAAATGCTGAACGTTAATAAGCAGGGAGTGACAATTACCATTTTTAAGGAATTGGGTATGTATGTATGTCCTGGCCCGGGGACAGAGCCATTGCCTTCCCTTTGGCAAATGTCCTACAACAATTAGCCAAACGTGAGGTGCTGTGATCAAAAATACATTGAAGAATATATATTTGACAGTCCTGATTCATTCAAACACAACTAGATGTACTGGAGCAAATAGTTTAACTCATTCACCCCTGAACTTTCATAATGAACTATTCCAACCTTGGAGTTGGAAGAGTTCAAATGTGTCTTCAGGGGTGAATGAGTTAAGGAGCTGATCATTCTCAAAAATATCACTGGCATTCTTTTAAATTGAAGCAGCATTACCAACAAGGAAATGTCCACATTAATTGGATCATCAGTGACCTCACTAGAAATTTTGATTCACATGGAAATTTCCACTTTGACTTAATAGCCTAAAGTAACCAGTACATGTAACCTTGTATTAAAAGGACATGTATATATATGTTCACAGTTGTACAAGCAGTATGAAATTAAGTACAACCATCAGACTTTCTCACAAGACTACCTCCTATAAATTGTTCTCGCACAGATGCTTTAATTATAGACGCATCATATATGCATGCATCATTACAGTAATTATAGAAGTTCAGCTGTCCATATTGAAAGTGAAAATAGCTTTCCTCTTCTCCATCACTTATGCATGCTGTGTGTACTGAATTCCACTAGAATTAAGATATGTCACCGACAGCTGATCTGTGGGGGAGGGATTTGGTGGGGGTGGCATGCATGGGGTCATTGTTTTGAAATACAATTACTACCCATCTTGTTTACCAGTATATCGATCATGATACAGGGACCAGCCCAGGTTGTCGATAAGTCTAGAGTGTTTGAACCCTGTGTGCTGGTAGGTCTGGGTTATAAGTCTAGAGTGTTTGATCCCTGTGTGCTGGTAGGTCTGGGAGATAAGTCTAGAGTGTTTTAACCCTGTGTGCTGGTAAGTCTGGGTGATAAGTCTAGAGTTTTTGAACCCTGTGTGCTGGTAGGTCTGGGTGATAAGTCTAGAGTGTTTGAACCCTGTGTGCTGGTATACATAGGTCTGGGTTTTGATCCTCGGCATCAGGGTATACAATGTACGTAACTTTGTGTGGGGGCTGCTGAACAGGGTCTTACTAAAAGTAAAGGAAATTTAGGTTTTGTTATATTTGTATTGGACCTCTCCTTGGTAAAATGATCACTTGTCTATGTCTGGATTTGTGTTGTATGTTTGTACAGTATGTGAAACAAAATAGATATTAAACAGTAGGATAAAGACCTTCACTCAGGAAGTCATTGTTTAAAACCCCCAAAAACAGGTAACAAGATGGCTCATTGGTACAGCTATCGTTAGAAGTATACATGCAGCTTTGTAATTCTCGTAAACTCTTCAACCACAGAAATTCAAAAGTGCAAAGAACTTGTCTTTTTATTCATGTACATGTTGGAATGCTGCATTAAAAGTCTTTATATATAACATGTTGTCAAGTAATGGTACATGTACATGTATATAGGTAAACAATGTGACCGTGCAGGTTTTAGTCCTCCAGTTCTCAATTTTTACACTGTAAGAGTACATGTGACATGAACATAATGTAATCTATTTAGTACTGATGTTAGAAATCAATTTGTGTGTCTTGTGAGAATTATGTTGATTAACCGTACCCAGTGCTGCATTGGACAGTTGGAGTGGAAGTTTTGGTGATTAGATAGAGACAAATTCATTATTAATGTAGGCCATTGTACGCGTGTACATATATAGATTCTACAAAGTACTCAAGGGTTGGCTAAGAATTTCGTACACGTTCTACATATGTCTTGCATGGATGTAAACTGCACAAGTATCTACATAGAGAGGCAGTTTTTAACTATTTTAAGGGTTCATACAATCCAGTTATGTGGGAAAACTAACCTTTTGCAAGGACAAGTACATGATTTAGTGCGGGGAGATGGCCAGAGGGAGCAAGGGGACTGCAAAATTTGAGGCGTATTTTGCAATTTGCCTAGACCATAATAATACCTGGTACATATGTATAAAAATAGCTAGGGTTTGGATAATAAATAACCTCACAGTTTGTTTTGATTTCTGAATGTTTAAAAAGGATAATTAAAGAAGCTCCACAATTTCGCAATTAACCGGCAAAATATGACAAGAAAACATGTGTATTACGAAGGGTGGTAATATAAATTCTTAAGGGAAGAATATATTACCTGTACAAAATTGTCCCATAGGTTCAGTTATACCTGGAACAAGGACGTAAAGTCCCATCAATCAATTAAGACCTTTACAAAATAGTCAGGGGGTCTTGGGTAAATTTTAGGAAGATGTAGCTATAGATTGGCATTAATTTTTTTATTGCCTTCCCCAGGATAAAAATGAACAGAGGTATTTGTTCTGCTTTAAGTCACTACTGTTTTCGACCAAACTCAAAAGTTTGATAGTCAGTTTAATATAGATTTTGGGGGCCACATTGGCCGTGTGGTGAAGGCGTCCGACCTTCTTTGATCACCAGCCCTCCACCACTGGGTCCTGGTACGAGGCTATGTGGGGCAGTCGCCAGGTACTTGCTGCAGGTCGGTGGTTTTACCTGGGTACTCTGGCTTTACGCCACTACCAAAAGCTGGCACGTCCTTAAATGACAACATTTTTAGCTGTGAACAGGACGTAAAACACAAACAAACAAAACCAAACATAATACAGATTTGAAATGTAACCGGTACAAGCAGGAAATTTCTAAAATTTCATATTTGAAATGTCCTGGTACAAATGTACCAGTGTACTGGAAATTTAGTTGAGAAGGAAGGTTTTCAACATCTTTTAGCATTTATGCTAAAATATTGGTAGTTAAAAAACCCCAATAAAACTCTTTCCACTTATACCATCAAATTTGCAGGGAAGAAATTAAACCTGAAACACATTTTTTAAGGCGTAGTCAAAGATAAATTTTTATAATTTTTCATGTGGCAATATTGCAAACTGAATATTATCTAATTTTAGACATCAGTGTGATAACATACACATCTTTATTCGATCACGTTCCATGCTTTATGCTTGCATTGGACCCTAATCAGTAATCTAATTTCATATCTCTGTGTATGGCAGGAACCGGGTCTGGAGTTCCACACGTTATTAAAGGTCAGAGGTCAAGATCATAGGCTATCAATTGCAAATGTCAGAAATTTCTGTGCTTTTATTGAATTTCCTTTTACTTGTCTATGCATGTTCAAAGAAATCCCAGACACAGTTTCTGTACTTTTAATTGGAATGTAATTCAGGTCAAAGGTCAAATCTGGTATGATCAATATCATCTTACATCACGTATATATCTGACGTGTCTGTTATACTTTTTGTTGCATTGGTCATGATCACAAACTAAAACAGGTGTGTAATGTTATATAGGGATTTCATTTATAAATTAATTGTGAATAATGTTTATTACAAACATGCCTATTACAATTACCTTGGTCTAAATTAAACTATTGTTTGCCATTTCTGACTCTGTTATATTGCAGCTATACATGTATAATATATAGTGATAAAGGAGCGGATCGCTCCGAAAATTTGACAACCTTAACTTGTCCACACTGTTGGAATTACTTCTTTGCCCCATATAATATTTTAATTAATTTGTATCCTACGGACATACCTCCATTAGGATCCAGTGTTATATGGGATTTTAATTTTACCGTCTATATTACTTCTTTGACCCATATATATAGTATACATATATATATACATTCTATTCTATTATAGCCTTCAGGATCAATCTATAATAATTCTACATGTTAAGAGTTTTCTCTTAAAGTATTTGTTATGTTTATATAGTCCTAGATTAGAATCATATATTTTTGATATAATTATTTTATAAACCTTTTCGTTGCAAAAAATAATTTTGAAATGGAAATTGACAATGGTTTATGAGCACCTACATGTACATGTGTATCTCTAATGTACTTGTACTTTTAGTTTCATTTTTGGAGAAAAAACATGATTTGCTATCAAAAATTACGAACATCTACTTATGATAAATGTAGTAATTTTTGCCATCATAATTTCTGATCATTTACAATGTATTATCAAGAATCACAGGAGGAATCCCCTCTCATCTGTAGTCCTAACGAGGACGTGATAAATTACATGTTAGCTGATACACGTGTGTACTGCCTGAAGCTCTATACATGTATATATATACACACAATGTACATTTGTGTTATAGACTGTACATGTACTTATAAATATAAGTTATATCATTTGTACTTTTATCCTCTATTATATAGTATTAAAATCGTCTACTACAAATGCAAAAGGAATACATAATTAATCTCTTTCGATTAAAAGTTTACTTGTGGAAAGGGTTGGGAAAAATGATGGCAAGTCATAATCTTAACTGAATGTTACCATATGATTATACTGCTTCTGTCCATCAATAATTTCTTCATCAGACTGAATCATTACTTGAAGTGCTGTATATTCAAAGTACACTGTCACATATGTAAGTTTATAGAGTTGGGCTGATTCCCCAACTTGGGAATAGATGAGGGTGTTGAGTCAAAAGAAGGGTTATTTCTAAACATTTTCTTCAGGTTGGTAATTATGGATTATTGGATTATGAAAAGATCTTTTCAGAAAAGATTTTGTCTGATGAAGGGGACAGTGTACATATTGTACTAGTCATCGAAACGTCACATAGAACATTTTATTAGTCGTGTAAAAATAACTTTTCATAATAAAAGAAGGATTTACCGTTATTTGGATATGTTGCTTTAAGCAAATTAGCTTCGATCTTTAATTTGGAACCAGTTGATATCAACCAAATTTGATTTGAAGCACTCAAAGGTGCATGGTAATGAGCCAAAAATGTAAAACCAAATTCATAGGGCAGTACACGTAAACCCCTCCAAGGGGTTGATGCACAGAGCAAAGGAGGGGTAAAACTTGTCCCTCCAGGGGGCTGATGCACAGAGCAAAGAAGGGGTAAAACATGTCCCTCCAGGAAGCTGATGCACAGAGCAAAGAAGGGGTAAAACTTGTCCCTCCAGGGGGCTGATGCACAGAGCAAATAAGGGGTAAAACTTGTCCCTCCAGGAAGCTGATGCACAGAGCAAAGAAGTGGTAAAACTTGTCCCCCAGGGGGCTGATGCACAGAGCAAAGAAGGGGTAAAACTTGTCCCTCCAGGGGGCTGATGCACAGAGCAAAGAAGGGGTAAAACTTGTCCCTCCAGGAAGCTGATGCACAGAGCAAAGAAGGGGTAAAACTTGTCCCTCCAGGGGGCTGATGCACAGAGCAAAGAAGGGGTAAAACTTGTCCCTCCAGGAAGCTGATGCACAGAGCAAAGAAGGGGTAAAACTTGTCCCTCCAGGGGGCTGATGCACAGAGCAAAGAAGGGGTAAAACTTGTCCCTCCAGGGGGCTGATGCACAGGCATGTACAGAGCAAAGAAGGGGTAACAAGTTGGAAATGGTTAAGACTTGGACACTTCAACCATGCACGTGCTTGATTGCTGGGCATACAGAAAAGAATACCTGTATACACATTAACCCATATGGGCCTGCCTAAGGTTTAAAGTCATATACAAGTATTGAGAATACTAATTTCAAATTTCCTGATGGACAACGACACAGAAGTAGACTTCCCTTGATATCTGTCCTTTATTTTGTGTATATAGAAATGTCAAGTATGGCAGATAATATCCACATATCCTAGCCGTTTTATTTCTGTGCAGAGGTGATCGTGTTTTACATTGTAACCACGTCAGATGATTAAATTATTAGTTTAAAAAGATATCAAGACCTCTTAAGGTACATGTACACACTGTAGGAATGTATGGCCGACTCGAACAGATACAAGGAAAGCATCTGTAATGTTTGGCTCAACTTCCATGATTAGTTGATGTTTAAGGCCTTGTTTAAAAGTGACTGAAATATTTAAAATGCATGTCACAGCATAATTTAAATAGATTGATAATATACATGCTGTGGTACCGTAGCTGTGGTACAGAATGATAATATACATGTACAATTGTATATACAGGCAGCTGTACATGTGGTAGCGTATTTACCACGGTCGACTTGGGGAGAAAGCCATAGCACTAAATAGGATTGCCCACCGTTCAATGGCTATATTAATGAAGTTTAGTTTTCTGATTGGAAGCGAAAAAATAAGTTTATGAACAATTTTTTATTAAAACTATCTTTATAATGTTTACTGCGAATTAATTTTCAACTCTTTTCATGTGATTAGGGCAAGTCCATGCATAGTAACATCAATTGGAATGGAGAAATTAAGTTTACAGACAAACTTTTCATTAAAACTAGCTTCATGTTTAATGCAGTTTAATAATGTTCAACTTTTTCATATTAAGTTAATTCAATTGGACCGGCAAAATTGAGTTGGTATGGACAAAACTTCAAAAAAGACTCGCTTAAATACAATGTACAGTATCATGTTAGCTGTCTAAACATAGACAAGTTATCAAATTGCAAGATGTAAAAAACAATGGTTTGATGTTTTATCATATACCTGTTGAATCTTGTTATAGTAATACAAGAATTTTTGGACCATGAAATACAAAGTTCTGTATTGCACATGTGCAATACGGAATGTTGTATTTACCTACTAGCCGGAACTACTTTTTATGGGAATCCCCTTGTCATGGCGAACTGTAAAGTTCCTGGTATTTGCAAAAAATATGAAATTTTAGAAAATCTTTGTATCGAACTTTACCAAATACGGAAGGTATGTGATAAAAGCAAGACCACTCACTTGTGTTTTTCTAACGAATCAGAAAGCATGAGTTTATTGCGCGAACGAATATATACGTCCGTGCAATAAAGGAGTGCATATGTATCAGTGATTTCATAAGTGGCTCGGTGAGGCTTGTTTATATTTTGTAGTCAATATCTTATAGTCATTAAAATGAGTTTTTGAATTTTTGAATTTACGTTTGAAGGTCACACTGAAAAAGTATGTATATACTGTTTTATTAAATAAGTTGACTGCATTGCATCAATATGTTAGAATACATCTGACAGTGTCCTCGAAATACTGCAGTTAGACCTGCAACAACATATCGTGTCGCGATACTTTCTTGTGGGTCATATTGAATTGTTTTATTTGCCTGTATCATCAATGTATTTTTATCAATTTCTAAAAAAGTGTACTTATGTATTTTTTTTAATCCTTCAGTAAAGATCTGGTTCACTGTGCAGTCATACCCACAAGTACGAGAAATTATACAGAAATATATTTTGATAGTATTCATTATTGAAGTCTATGACAAAACTAGGTAATATCCTGCACTTAATCATGATGATGTTGACCTTTTAAGCAGATATTTATATCGTGATATGTATCTTATAATTATCATAAGCATTGTACCGCGATATGTATTCTATCGTGATATATGCATATCGTTGCAGCCCTTACTGCAAATCAAAAGTGATAGAGCAACACCCCACTCGGCCTTCTTGGGTTATAATGAATGTAAACACTGTTAGAATTAATGTGTGTTTCCTGCACTTTGTATCTCATCCATTCACGAGACAGTTGTGCATGAATTACCATGCAGATGCAGCTTATTATTGAATAACATCATTTCAGGAAAATATATACTACAATAATAAAGGAATCTTAAACTAGAAGAAATAATTATAAACAGGATGTTTAATGTAGGTTAAGCTTGATGTTGTATGGGCAGTGTTCACTCATGCACTCTGTCAGCCGATTATGAATGAGCAGGAAATACACTTATATTTATTGCTATGCACTTATAAGTGAAGATGTTCATATGTTTTTAACAACGTTAAGAGGAAAGCAGTTTCATGCATGGACAGAACTCTAGATTGATATTTAGAACACATCGTAAGGGTTGGCTCACTGCTATTTTCCCCGAGAAACTTTTAGATGGGGAAAGAAATGACTACTACATACATCGTGGTCTCCTTTTTGTATAGTTACATCTCGCACACATTTGATTGATGACATGTATACAGCATACATGTTTTTAATTAGGAGCTTAAAATTTATTCTGTAGATGAAAATTAAACATGTGAACTCTTGTGTGCAGTGTTACACAGGCGTGATTGATACATATATGTATACACAGATGAACGAGTCTGGAGCTTAAAGGTCAGGCTATACCAGTTATATACATGGCGTATTTGACCTGATAAGCACACCCTGCAATTACAAACCATCCTGATAAGAGAGGTGCGCTTAATATTTCATGCTCAAACAGGCTGAAACTGTTGGTGTCGATAATGTGTTCAAACCTACCCCCCAAACAACCTACCCCCCCAAACATATGTGCAATCTTTCCAAGAATAGATCAAATAACTTTACAGAGACAATTTGTCTAATATTGAATCAGAAAATGATGTGACTATAAGACCACAGGGTTACTTTGCTAATATAGTAATGCAAATGCTAAAGGTGCAATTAAGTCTTTGGTCAAAAGACTGACAACTATATATATTGGTAGATCAGTGAAGTAAGCAAAATGTTTACGTGTTTTATTTAAGTGCACCCATACTCTTTCCCCAGAAAAAAATTGGGGGTGGGGGGGTGTTATAGGGGTGTGCTTATTATAAATTGTACATACCATACTAATTCTATTAATTGCCCATATTCCAATAATTGTCCACACCCTAGTTCAGAGGCCAATATTGTCCAGTTATTTATCAAAAGGCATTCCATTGGTGTCATAAGATTCAAAATCTTACAAAGGAACATTGAAAGACTTGTAAGCCAGTCTTGCTTACTGATCTGAGAAACCTTTACCCATTACACAAGCGAGAGGGCTATTTAACACAGGGGAAAGTTTATTATATTATGTAGATTTAAAACAATAGGAGGGTAAATTTAACACTCAGGAAGTTCAATATTTTGGCAGGATTCAACACTTGAGGAAAAATGTTCATGCATGAGGTCAATTCAGAATGAAATACAGTATATTCTTGTGAATTATTTAGAAGAAAAAGTTGATAGTCTTATCCTTAAATGTTGTCTGGGTTGTTATCCCAAATTTATGCAAGATGTCACAGTCTTATGTAGATTGTGTTATGTTGGCTTTACAAGCTAACTAATCATTAGGGGTATCCGGATACGTCTGGGCTGAATCGTGATATACTGCAATACAAAAGGAATGCATTGTGATACATATATGTACCCTGATATATTTTCACAGGAAATGTGTTACTTTTTTCTGAAAACTTCCATTTTAGAAGAAGGTCAAAATCCTGTCAAATTGAATCATAAATCATGAGGATCATTAAAATATTGAAGAATTATCATTGAACTGGTCTTCATTGATGAAAGTTCAACCACTTATAAATTATATATTCTGTTGTATGTTCCTTGTGACAGACAAAAATAATTAGGGTAAGAGTAAAATATCTTAATTTAATTTTGTCTTGTTTTTTGTTTCTCAGGCCGTTAATAAGGAGACGGGAAAGCTTGCGGCACTGAAGCAGGTTGAGATCAAGAGTGAGGAAGACCTTGAGGACTTCACCGTGGAAATCGACATTCTGTCGGACTGTCGACACCACAATGTTGTGTCGCTCTACGAAGCCTTTTACTGGGACTCCTACCTATGGGTAATTGATTAATTAGGTCGTTACCATGGAGATTGCCCCTGCTACATTGTTTGTCCGGTAATCGAGTTGTGAAAGAGTTGTTAAAATTTTCAATATAAATAACATTTTAAATATTTTACTGTCTCCATCTCTTATCCAGCATGCACAGTTTTCAGTGTAACTGGGAGATGTCGTTTTCATTCCGTACATATCTGTTTGCCTATCAGATTTTGCAATATTGACTTTCCTAGATATTAAACATAGCAACAATCTTGGTTTATGTGATCAAGTTTAAGTATAGGCGATAGGGTGTACAATGAAATAATATTTACTAAGGTAGATGTTGCTTAAATCTGGGAATATTTAATGAAGTTGTGGTCAGTTCCTTGTTTTTGTTTGTCTGTGTAAGCCAGGGCACATATATATAGCAAATATGTTAGTTTATTGTACAGTGGGCCACGGAAGATAATTTTGTATCAGTGAAATTTCCTGTTACATTGTATACAAATACAGCCAAGTCTGTCGTGATTACAGTCATATGGAATAATAAAATCTTCCTCTAACTTGAGGGTGTGATAGAAAAACCTCCATCCCCAGGGGTGATTTATTTAGTTGTCTAACCCAAGACCATGGCCAGGGTTGGTCAACCAAACAATCACCTGGAGGGTTGGAGATTTATCTGTGACACCCTTAGGGTATAGGGGATGATTAGTTTTTTCCCCTCATTCCAATACTATGTTTAAAACAATAGTTTCCAGCATTTGTAATCTGTTTAATTTTGTCATCCTGATATGCACATTACATTTTCCGTCAAGAGCTGATTATGACGTCATAGTAATGTTTCTTTTGCATGCAATCTGTCATACCCTAGGGGGAGAAGAAATGGTCATCATTTTGCCAGATTTAGAGAATTCTGTAACTGAAGCAGAAAACATTGCATCAGTTTGCATGCCTACATGACCTACGTACAGCTTCCATGATAATAATCAGCCTCCCACCATCACAACTAGGAGACTAGGTTTACATTCCATCTCTCTGTCTACCAAATGTATGTGTCACTTTGTCTTGAAAACGTCTCTTAGACTATTTCAGCTATAGTTGTCAGATTTTGTATGTGAGTATTGGGTGGCAGTGTGCCTTGTACAATTCAAATCTTGTACCAAGCTTTATGCAGAGTTATGGCCCTTTGTTCAACATGCATCAATTTATACAGGTATATCTCGCATACCCTGTCATAAATTGAATGCCTCTTTGGATGACAAGAGTTTCGCATTGTTAAATTTTGTTTTGTGCCCAACTATATATATAAAGTCATATGGTCCTTTGCTTACCATGAATCATTTTGTCCAGTTGTCCAGGGGATATTTCATACTCCTGACCTGTCACCTACAATCGCCAAATTATGTTTGTTAGTACTATACCTTTTCGGACGAGGGAATGTTGCATACTAAAATTGGTCTTGTGCTACAACATATATGAAGTTATTTCCCTTCGATTACAATGCATCGGTTTGTCCTGGGATATCTCATATTCTCTGTCACCTACGTACAGATGCCAAATTTTGTACGGACGCAGGTACCTTTTTAGATGGCAGAATGTTGCATACTAAAATTTGGTCTTGTGCCCCACAATATTTAGAGTAATGGCCCCTTGTTCACCATGCATCAGATAGGGGATATACAGTATATAAAAAAATGACAAGAGATTCTTAGTATCTCCCATATTAACTCATATCACAAGTCGCCTACAATTACCAAATTTTGTATGTGAGTACCTTAATAAGGGGAAACAGTGTTATGTTCTCAAATTTGGTTTCTGTATTCCAATTTATATAGAATTATCACAATATCAAAATATCTATCGGGATACCTGTTTGTTCATCAGCGTGACTACAGCTGTACAGTATGTTGTTGACAGATCAGGTTGTCAAGAATTTACATTCATTTGCTTCCTGTTTGACACTAGGTATGAATTTTGTCCTAGTAATGTAAACATTGATTTGGGTGGAGCTTGAAATATTTAAACAAGGAACTAGATCTTTTGTTAGAATGTCAACAGTTCGGATATGTGATTTGGTGATATGGTCTCTGATACATAGTTTTCAGTTGATTATTGTGTGATAGCCAAGACTTCTATACTGTATGATCGAGAAAGAACTTCCATCTCCACTTTTCTATGTTTTATCTGCTTCTTTGAACAAGCCACCAAGTATTGTTATTAGAGGCACAATAGTCTAGTGGCAGGATGCCAGGCTTGTGACCGAAGAGTTGCGGCATGTCACGACACTGTGCTGTATCTTTGAACCAGATATTTTACCTCGCTTGTTACAAAGTATGTGGTTGGGCAGTGCTAGAATTGTTGAATGCTAGCTGTGAGCGCCGAATTGGCAGTACCGGCTGTATATATACTGTATGCTTCCCAGGGAGGTGAGAAAGATATTGGCTGGCCATGGTTGCAAACGCCCTTTAAGCACAGAGGTTATACTTTGTGAACCGCTTTGAGACGACCTACAAACTAGGTTGTGATTAAGCGGTAAATAAGAACCTCAAATTATTATTATTATTATTGTTATTGTTATTGTCCTCCTTTATCTAATTTTCCAACTCCTCTGAACACGCCACCTAGTCTTATTATCATTCAATAGGTTGTAATTCCCTCATTTATTTACATATTTATCTTGCAATAAGCCCATGTGGGGTCAATTCATAGTTTCTGACTTAAATTAGAGGGACAGGCTTATTATAGGATACTGATGTAACATTTGTAAGTATTTATACAGAAATGCGTTATATTTGGGTGGGCTTATTACCAGGCATGGGCTTATGGCTGGATAAATATGGTAAATTAAAACATAACCTGCCTCAGCAAAATTTGTAAAATAAACAAACGTGTCATGTAAATTTTCTATTTGCAGTTTAAAAATAAGTTTAAAGAACATGTGAGTCATTGCATTACATGTTTGCAAAGAAGATATGAATAAGGAGCTTGTTGTGTTGTTGAAAGGCAGGATTTCTGAGTTGTTATAATCCTTATAAGTCAAGATCTTCTGTATTACAAACAGACAAAAAATGTTTCCTGAACTACCAGATGATATAAAGGTGAAAAACAGACTTAGAAATAACCGAATAAAAAACAAATGAATAATTCAAATATGAGGAAGTATTAAATTCTTTTTAATTATTGTTATGGGAGATATAATATAAATGTATAATGTTAACGTTGTACACACAGACATTGGATTACTTCCTGTATTAGATTGATGGATGTTTAGAGCGAAGTTAATGTTTAAATATTTCTTAAAACAAGAAAATGACAATAGTACTAAACAGGTGATAGCAAAGTACTAGTATATTCAGGATATCAACACCACTGCCAAACAGTAACTATGATTTTATAAACTTTTTAACTGTCATGACGAAAGCTTCAAAAAATCATTTGTGAACAACCCCAATAAATTTCAGAATATTAATATAAAAATATTAAAGATGGATTAAACTAAAAAAAAAATCAACAATATTCTGAGAGATCAAAATGCTATTGGGCCGGACTGAGATTCTAACCCATGAGCTCTGCATGATCACCATACAAAACAAAAATAAGGGGAGGTAACTAGGAATTAAAAGCTACAGTGAAATTCTTCACTGTTTTGCCTACTTCCTTTGAATCTGTGAAGAGTTCTTGACATCATGAACTCTGTGTTGCTTGAGTATTGTTAGAAGTTACATTTTATAAAATTGATTTTTTGGGAGAACTTAAACTTTGTCAGAAGCAAATAAGAAAAAATGGAATTTTGAAGTATTGATATCTGCATTCACAATTAAGATTTTAGAAAAGAAAAAGAAGCGTAACGTGATAATATTGATTATTTGTCCTAGACCTGCAATAGGTCTGTCTGAAGGAGTAGAATTGATTAACATATGAAGGCAATTCATCATGGAATCAATACTGAGAATCGAACTCTGTAACAAATAAATCCTGTATAGTCTTTCTGTGTTCAAATTAAAATGTAAAACTTAGAGAGCAAAAATTGATCCCATGTGCAAAAAAACCCCCAATGTTTGAAGACACCCAGGTCAAAAATTAGTTTGTTCCTGTAAGTGACATTTGTCGGATGTGTAATGCATTACTATTTTGGAAATTCAAGGGCCATAATTAGCCATAGAAAAAACTCTGGCTAAGATGTTTATGGCCCAACAATATCTCTATGATAATATGAATTCTGAGATGACGATTTTTTTTTAACAATTCTTTAAAATTGATGATTTTAGATGTACTTGGAGTTTTGTGGAGGGGGCGCCTTGGACAGCATCATGGTGGACCTGGAGAAGCCCCTCACAGAGAAGATGATCCGCTACGTTTGTCACGAGATGTGTGTGGCCATGAATTTCCTTCACAAGAGCCATGTCATACACAGAGATATCAAAGCTGGAAACGTCCTTCTTACGCTAGACGGAGAGGTCAAACTAGGTACATACTATATTCATATCGATCTTTACGAAAATAAATAACATGTATCACATTAATAGCAATGGCAGGTTATGTTTCTTGTCAGTGTGGTTTTGTTCATATACCAATTTTTTGTCTCGCCGCCACCAACTTGACGCGAGACTAAGGTTACATTTGCATATCCGGTTGAAACAGTTGACACTGGACACAGTTGTAAAGAAAATGACAGGCACAGACCTGAACCAAGGCTGACCTCAGGAATATTCGGCACATGAAGATTGAGGGGTCCAGATGTACCTGACCAAAGGACCAAGGTGATGAGCTTATGCCATACCATGGTGTCCGTCGTCCGTCAGACGTCTGTACGTCAACAATTTCTTCAAGCAACTTCTTCTTAACCACGGATTGGAATTTAACTAAATTTGATTGGAAGCATTCCTAGGTGGTGGGGATTCAAAATTATACAAATGGGAGGGTTTACCCCCCAGGGGGCTGAGGGGCGGGCCAATAGGGGACAATTTGGCTATATTGCTATAAACGACTTCTTCTGTAGGACTGTGCAATGGATATCTATCATATTTGGTCAGAAGCATTTATGAGAGATGGGGTTCAAAATTGTACAAATGGTGGGGCTGACCCCCAGGGGGGCCCAGGGATGGGGCCAAAAAGGATTATTTGGCTATATTGCTTTAAGCAACTTTTCCTCTAGAACTAAGTGATGGATATCAAACCACATTTTACTGAAGCATCCCTAGGTAGTGGGGATTCAAAATTGTACAATTGGTGGGGCTGACCTGGGGGCTAAGGGGCAGAGCCAAAAGGGGTCAGCTAGGCTATATTGCTATAAATGACTTCTTGTGTAGAACTATGCACTGGACATCAATCATATTTGATTGGAAGCATTCATGGGTGGCAGGGATTCAGATTGTACAAGTAGTGGGGCTAACCCCCTCTTGGCTAAATGGTGGGGCCAAAAATAGTTTATTGCTTCGAAATGGTTGAGATCCCCACCCTTTAACCATATATATATACAATTGCTGAGTATGAGGAGAAGAATGCACATATGCTTCCAGGATTGCCTAGGGGTCTGGCCCCACCAGATCCCCACCCCGAAACTGTATATACAAATGCTGGGCATAAAAAGACGAATGCAGACATGATATTAGAATTGACCCCGGGGTCTGCCCCACCCTTACAGACCCCTTGGTCATAACTTTGAAACAGTTGAGATCCCCACCCAGAAACAGTATATACAAATGCTGGACATAAAGAGACGAATGCAGTCCTGATATAACAATTGATCCTGGGGTCTAGACACAACCCTAGGGACCGAGTGTCTGAGTCACACCTTAAAAACAGTTAAGATCCCCACCCCATAACATTACATAAAATTGCTGGGCATGGAAAATTTAATACAGATATGATACAAGGATTGGCCATGGGGTCTTGCCCATTCCCTTGGATCTTATTTGGAGAATATTTTGCCATGATTACTTTGATATCCAGGTGAAACTTTGCATTTTTAGCTCTGTTTATAGAACAGTCCAATTGCGTTCGTTTATTGTGGAATATTTCTGCGCGACCTGTACCGTTTCAACCGAGATACGCAAATGTACCCTATAAGGTGTTGATTTTCTTGGGAAAGTGGCAGAGTCACACCAAGTTTTTGAGTTTAATTTAGCTCGTTTCACTGAAAGTATAAGTGCTAGACCAACCAAACTTGACATGTGCATTAATGGTCAAAGCAGGGCAGAGGCGAGCCATATCAACCCGAATGGCTTGTTTACATGACTGTCCAGATTGTGATAATGTGATAGGGGGTGGGGATAACTCACATAAAGTGGTCCGTAGTGCACATTGTGACATCAGAATACTGATAATACGGATGATGTGCAATGCAGTGTTATTAGATCACAGTGGCCCTACCTCAAGGTCAAAGTTAAAATCAATCTGATTGTTTCAAACATTTAAAGCTATGGTGTATGCCAAGGTGATGCCAACAGTCCCTTACAGTGTCTAATTTTGCTTTAACTTAGTATGTGGTGGAATTGTAAACTCTATCCAAGCATCATTTGTGACTATGGGGTCAGTTTTGAGGACTTCTGTAATAGTCCCTATTACAATTAGAATTTGTTCATTGGTATATGGATTTTATAATTTAGCAATAGGCAGATCCTCTATAAATAAGGTCAAATAAGTACTAAGTTAAAGATATCCTGAGAAAACTTGTAGTATATCTGCATCACCCACAGACGATGTAGTTGTTAGATTACTGTGACCTTGATTTAGAGGTTAAAGGTCAAATAAGTGCATACTTTTCAGGAACATCTTGTCTGGGTCGTATCTTTTAAACTGTTAAAGGGGAGACATATGTTTTTGTTCACAAAAACAAATCTCTGTTTCATAAATTGTAAAATTTTATAGCAATACCATCACACACTAAAATTTACACTCAACATCCTGCCTCTGAAAGGCATCTTGTAGATCTTTACTGATCAGCATCTGGAAAGGACACATTTCAGAAAACAGTTCAGTTGAATTTTGATTCTTGAATAAAGGTTTCTACTTAACTCTTGTTAGGTATTTGTTAGTGGCAATGAAATCTTTGTTAATTCACCAAATTATTGACGACCTTTCTATTATATCATTCAGCTGATTTTGGTGTATCGGCCAAGAATAATCGAACTGCCCAGCGAAGAGACTCGTTCATTGGGACTCCTTACTGGTAAGTGAAGCCACATTCACATTGTAAAACCTTCTGTAATTAGAAATCAAGTGTTACTCTTGGTTCAAAATAATTGTTGTAAATTTTGTATATTTTGCAGAAAAATTGTATTCACTTAAATCCCTTGTTGTCTTGCGCTATTTACAGTTTATAAGTCCCTCATCGGTTCCTTGCGTTGGGGTTGTGGGTTGGCCTTTAAAACGCTACTTGTCTTGAACGGCCCAGTAGATTTGGACTAAAGGCCTATGTATGATTTGGGCCTGTTTTGGCCCCCAAATACATCAAAATTCAAAACCTTTAAATGAACTTTGAAATGACTGTTTCTTTAATTTCGAAGACTTCCCAAATACTATTATGAAAATATTTATTTATATTTCTAATTATTGTTGCCATGGTAACAAGTTCAAATTTGCATTAATTAGAAAAAAGGAATATTCAGTGAGTATTGGGATATTTTGCATAGTTTTTCTCCTAGAAACTATAAAGCGCATACTCGAACAAACTTAATATCAAAGGATAATGTGTAGGCACCTGTAATACATCTTGAGGAGAAATATAAATTTTGTTCAAGAGTGTGCTCTATGGTAGCTAAGAGAAAAACTAGGTGAAAACCTGTCAAAATTGACTGAATATTCAAATTTCAATAATTTATGCAAATATGACCTGGATACAATGGCAGCCAAAATTGAAAACACAAATAAATGTTTGCATAATAGTACTTGGGAAGTATTCAAAATTAAAGAAACAGTCGTTTGAAAGTTCTATTGCAGATTTATAATTTTGATGGATTTGGGGGCCATAAAAGGCCCAAACCATACAAAGTCCTTTGGTCTGGAGCATCCTTCGGCAAAGGAGACTCAACTTTGTATGAATGGTGGGTCTGGCCCCCCTGGAGGCTGAGGGGCAGGGCACAATAGGGGAAATATAGCAAATTCTTTAAAATCCTTCTCCTTCTGTAGGATGAAAGGATTTGTTCAATATTTGGTCTGAAGCATCCTTGGGTGAAGGGGAACCAAATTTTTTATAAACCGTTGGTCTGGCCCCCCAGGGACTTGAGGGGCGGGGCCCAAAAGGGGAAACATAGCAAATTATTCTTTAAAATATTTGGTCCATATTTGGTGTGGATCATCCTTGGGTAAAGGGGAACCAATTTTGTATAAACCATTGGTCTGGTCTGCCAGGGGCGCCCCGCCCAATAGGGGAAACATAGCAAATTATTCTTTAAAATCCTTCTTATTCTGTAGGAATGAAAGGTTTTTGTCCAAATTTGGTATGGCCCCCCTGGGACCTGAGGGGCGGGGCCCAATAGGTAAAATAGAGGTAAAACCTTTAAAATCTTTCTTCTACCAAAGGGTTTAAGGGATTTTATCCTAATTTAGTCTGGAGCATCCTTGGGCCAAGGGGACTCAATTTTGTATAAGTAGTGGGTGTGGTCTCCCAGAAGGCAGAAGGGCGAGGCTCCATAGGAGAAATAGAGGTAAAACCTTTAAAATTCTTGTATAAACGGTGGGTATGATCCCCCCTAGGGAGGGGCTCTATTTGAAGTTTGTCCTTGCTATATCTCAAGTACTGGATGGATCTTTCTGAAATTTCCTATGTACATACAGCACCTACCATAGAGTGCTATATCTTTACTTTATACCAATTATTAGCTCACCTGCATGAAGGGCAAGTGAGCTTATGTCGTGGTGTGGCGTCAATCATCCGCCCTCGTCTGTCAACTTTTCCTTTAAACAATGCAACTTCTTCTGAAGAAAGGACAGGCCTAGAGTCATCATATTTGGCTGAAAGCTTTGTTGGTAGGAGCCCTACAAAGTTTGAGAATGAAAATGACTTTGACTTATTTTCAAGGTCACAGGGGTCAAATGTGTCAAACACTTCAAATGACTTCTTCTGAAGAACTAAAAGGTATAGAATCTTCATATTTGGCTGATTGGTTTCTGGGATGGAGCCCAACAAAGTTTGAGAATGAAAATTACCTTGACCTACTTTCAAGGTCATAGGGGTCAAATGTGTCAATAGCTTCAAATGACTTCTTCTGAAGAACTGAAAGGTATAGAATCTTTATATTTAATTGATGGCTTCCTAGGATAGAGCCCAACAAAGTTTGAGGAAGAAAATGACCTTGACCTTCTTTCAAGGTCACAGGGGTCAAATGTGTCAGACACTTCAAACGACTTCTTCTGATCAACTGAAAGGTATAGAATCTTTGTATTTGGCTTGTAGCTTCCTAGGAAAGAGCCCAACAAAGTTTGAGAATTAAAATGACCTTGACTTACTTTAAAGGTCACATCAGGCAGATATGTCAAACACTTCAAATGACTTCTTCTGAAGAATTTGAAGTTATAGAACCTTAATATTCGGCTGGTTATTTCCTGGGAAAGAGCCCAACAAAGTTTGCGAATGAAAGTGACCTTGACCTACTTTCAAGGTCACAGAGGTCAACAACATTTTAATGGATTTGATCTTAAGAACTAAAAGGAATGGATTCATAAGATTTAGCTGGTAGCTTTTAGAATAGAGCTTACCAATTTGAGAAGGAAAATGACATTGACCTACTTACAAGGTCACAGGGAAAAATATGTCAAGCAACCTCTGAAGAATCAAAAAGCGTAGAATCTTGTAATAATATGTTGCTGGTAGTTTCAACAGATGGAGCCAGCAAAGTTTGCGAGGGAAATATTTTTAGTGCAATATAATATTTAATGAGAATATTTTGCTATGACTGCTTAAATATTCAGGTGAGCGATACAGGCCCTCTTGGGCCTCTTGTTTTAAACATATTCAGGTGAGCGATACAGGCCCTCGGCTCTCGTCCTCTTGTTTGCATTTACTCATTGAACGATTTTATAGGTTAACCAATGGTTTCCCATTGTACTTCCTATATTCCGAAAATACAAGTACAAATGAGAAAATACATACAAGTGATAGAGGAATGCCATTGAAAGAGAAACCATTGGAATTGCTTATGTTTCCTGTAAGATTAGATTACTTGTGAACGGTCAGAAATAAATTGTCTTAATGTTTGATAAGACATCGCTATCGTATGTCAACCTGGTATGATGATGCTACAATCAATTTTTTGAAGATTACACATATTTTTGTGCTTCACTGCAGAAAAGACATTACTTTTATCATACTGATGATTCCTCCTTTTTACTGGTAAATATGTAATTAAACTACGATTGTTTTGACAGGATGGCCCCGGAGGTAATCATGTGCGAGACGCTGAAGGACAGTCCTTACAACACGCAGGCTGACATTTGGTCTCTTGGTCAGTATACCTCGTAAATGTCATACAAATAATTATAAATTTAAGGATTACTACAGCTGAAAAGCATCTGGAGAAAATCATCTCCCAAAACGGAAAAAATGGTTAAATGATAGTTTAACTGCAAGTAACCAAATAAAACCGGCATTATGATAATAGCTATGGTGCTGTGCAACCCCATGAACTAAAACCAGTTTAATGGTTGTAGAAACCTGGTATTGAACCAATCTGAAGTTAGGCTGGGATTGTCAGGTATAGGTCAGATTAATCGGGATGCACACAATATGGTAGGACAGCTTGGCTGTTAGTCAGCTTGTTGTCAATAGTGATGATGTATGTAGGTAACAGATATAGATTGATACAGATTTTCATTGTTTAATAAGATATAAAACCATTCAACAATTCATGCATATATCCGTGTACTGGAACTGGAATTGACATTAAAGCGAGAAACTGTTTATGAGGCTTTTTTTGTAATCATGAATATATGGGTTAAGGTAGTTTCCTATTGTCAAGGGAGGTAATGATTTAATGACCTATTGTTTGTGTTCATTTATAGGTGTAACTCTGATCGAGTTTGCCCAGATGGAGCCTCCTAATCATGACATGCACCCTATGAGAGTCCTTATCAAAATACAGAAGTCAGACCCTCCTCAACTTTCCAAACCATCGCGATGGTAAGAACTTACACCCAGACTGGTCTCCAGATGATAGGAATACACATTTGTATATTAATCAGAAGTTTATGAAATAGAATAGGGGCTTTTATTATTATTTTTTATTAAGATAGGACTTATCACACAATTGATTGCAATTAATCATTTGTGAAATTCTGTAATAGATAAATTGGTTGTAATAGATAAATTGGTTGAAATTATTGCTTGTTGTTTTCTGTAAATTTGTATCGATCTTCTATGTAAAATGATACTTGAGCAATAGTTTAGAGGCAAATTCGCCCTTTATTGATTTCTGGTCAGCTAAATTTAAACTTTTAAGATGAAAATGTAAAAAAAAACCAGTTAAATTTATAGTATCAGCTCCAAATTACATTTCAAATCCCGATACGAAACAGTTTAATGATAAACATCGTTATTACAGTGTTTTATGTCAAATGAATTCACAAAAGTTGAGATAATTCAATTACGATTGATAATCATGCATGAAAGGTCTTCTAATAATGATGTAAGATTTCTTTTATGATTTCCAACACCAATAAAAAAATCAAATTAAAATTGAAAATTGTTTATTAAAAAAATGAATATTAGAAAACAATGATTGTATTTGATGTGATATATTCATAATGATCTGTCACCAAAATTAAATAGTGTGAGAGTGGGTAAATGGTCTATTTATCATTGCCAATCTCCACCCATAGCAATTGTAGTGCTACATAATATAGGATCATCAACAAAACAAAAAATTCAATGCAGGTCCAAAGACTTCAAGGATTTTGTGAACATGTGTTTGGTGAAGAGTCCAGATCTGAGACCCACAGCTGAGGAACTGTTGATGGTAATATATAAATGTTAAATACACACAATGTATGTTACTGGTTAGGTTATTGTGTGCCATACATCTTCAACCTTGTTATGTGTGGACGAAACCTGCATGAAAATTTATCTTACTTTGGAATTTGTGTTTCTTTGTTATGTATCAAATTAGTCATGCAAGGAATCGGTTTATGTTGATTGGATGATTAAGGTTAAATTCCAGTGAAATGTCTTGGTGATTTTCTCTGTCATAGTTACCTCCCTTGTATGGTTTCATCGTAACCTCCCCTGCGTAGGTATAGCAGTGAGATTCTCATGGTAACTTCTTCAGGAATTTCATAGTTACCTCCCCTGATTCGTTTTCATAAGAAATTCCCATGTGATTTCAGCATCCATTCATCCGCGACTACACGGACAAATCTGACCTTGTTGACCTCATCCTGGAGGCTAAGGCAGAGGTCGTAGAAGTCATTGAGGACTTGGGAGAGGATGAGGACATAATGCAAATGAAGGTTTGTGTATAGATTGTCATGGCAACCAGCCAAAACATGCTGCTAACTCTATCAACTAGTTTTAAAGCACCTCAATGTTTCGAACATTATAATGCAGTAATAAAGTTTTGAAATTTCTGTTGATACGTCTGTACACTATAAATCACTTTACACAAGTAAGTATATACTGATCTAGTGTTCAGTGTGAGTCCGTTTAGTATCTACTAAAAGTACTTACAAATTAAAGTATCTTGTATGTATTTGCATAATATTTGCTGAATATCTTATGAGTATTAGTGTCTAATGAGCATAATCTGATGAGTATCCACTTAATATTTGTTGAAAATCCACCAAGTATTTACTGAGAATCTTAGTATTTGCTGGGTATCTACTGAGCATCTTAGTATTTGCTTGGTATTTGCTGAGTATCTTCTTAGTATTTGCTGAGTATCTTATAAAGTATTTGCTGAGTATATTGTGAGTATTTGCTGAATATCTTAGCATTTTCTGGGTAGTTACTGAGTATCTTATATTAATAATATTTGCTGGGTATTTGCTAAGTATCTTCTGAGTATTTGCTGAGTACCTTTGAGTATTTGCTGAGTATCTTATGAGTATCTTACTGACACCCTTCGTACTCCTGGCATTAATCATCCAGTTTTAATTATATTCAGCCTTTCCTCAATAAATATCAAAGAGATGTATTTAATATATAGATTTATGAAAAATATGTTTATTATTTTGTTATCTTTTCTACACAGAAACACATGAGTGATGCCTCGTCTATATCCGACCTTGATAATGTGTCTGTCAGCGGAGACAGCGACAAAAAATCTCCGACTCCAGAACGTGTGGTGGTTCCAGGAAAGGTAGAACAGCTGTAACATAAATATTATATATCAGAACTATTAAACCACACACCTGTGACAAAAATTGTTACAAAAACTGAAATGAAATTTCAGTTAATGATGCGTATAAACTTGATATGTGACCAATTATGACATACATATTTAATGATAAACCCTATCTTACAAATTATAACAAATACTAACATATAAATGCTAACAAATGATGATGCATATGAGTCAATTACAAATATTATATTAAAACGTACATCTGACGAATTGTAACAAATGCTAGCGCCTATATTGAAATAACACTAGGGAATACATTTCTATGAATCTACTCTTAATCATTACGACTTTTTGATGATATTAGGACCTGTTTTGATAGATCTAGGGATGTTCTGTAAGAATAACAGACGTTCCGTTATACTACAAGAAGTTCTGTTGTATTCACAGGTTGGAACTTATTTACCTGTGGGCACCAAGCCAAATTTTAGTTAGCAGCTGATCTCGATTGCTCGCCGGCACTTTTCTCGCTGCGACGGTCGCGCTGCCTGTAACATGTACATTTAGGAGGGTTGAGTATAAACCAGTTGATGTTATGGTTTGCATGTGTACAATATCCGAAAACGGCCTTACAGTTTCTTAAATATATCACGGCGGTCGCCACGTGCACTGGCACCATTAGTCCTTCCTGGGATTTATCTACTCTAATCCAATTAAAAGAACCCTTTTCCCGACCCTGACTTACCCCGACCCTGACTAACCCCGACCCAGACTTACCCCGACTCTGACTAACCCCGACCCTAATTACCCCGACCCTGACTTACCCCATTGTTCTCCACAGACACCCATCGGAACAAGACAACGTAGCCATAATTGGATAATTAGATAATTGCTGATATCGTGCTGTGTCGTTGTGTTGACAGGTTGACCATTTTGACAAAACACAAAACAGATCCAATACCTGACCTTGTCATTCAAATGTACTAGGATGTCACGGCTGACTGGACAGCGTTGTCGGGGGCTAAACGTTTACCTGTAGTGATTGCTCAAGAAACAGTTATCGCCAAAGTTTTTTTCCCCTATTGTCTGAAGTAACTGAAATAAAAGCACATCATTGGCATTTTCGCCAACAGCAGTTTCAAATTGCCAATCATGTTTTACTTTCCCTAATGGTGCCAGTGCATGTGGCGACCACCGTGATATATTTAAGAAACTTTAAGGCCTTTTTTGGATATTGTACATATGCAAATCATAACATTTACTGTTTTATTACCAATATTCCTTAATGTACATGTTACATGGCAGTGTTAACATTGGGTTCGTGACCAGCACAGGTAAATGAAAATCAGTCGGGCCGTAGCAGCGTGAAATGTGCCCACCAGCGATCGAGATCGGCGGCTAGCTAAAATTCTCTTACTCTCATCGTTATCTCTTAGTACTCACATACGTCTCTGAATACTCGCCAACCTCTCTGAATACAACAGAACTACTCGTAGTATAACGGAACGTCCCTCAATCTATCAAAAATGTTCTTATATCATCAAAAATTTGTATCGATTGAAATAAAATCGAGTAGTTTCAGAAGAAACAGAGGGTTCACTGGTGTAATAGCACAGATGTATGACAAATGATAAAAGCACAAATCATTTACTAACAAATGATTAACACACATCAATGCAAACAAATGATAACACATTTTATCCATGAAAAATGATACAAACACTCATCTAACAAATTATAACAAATACTAACACATATACGAAAAGATGATAAAAAATAATAAGGTTTATATGTATGAAATATGATAAATTAAAAATAATTCTAAAACAACTAACAAATGATAGACACATATCTGTTACAAATGACACACATCTATGACCAATGATAACACATGTCTGTGACAAATGATAACACATGTCAGTGACAAATAATAACACATGTCTGTGACCAATGATAACACATGTCTGGTGACAAATTGTAACACATGTCTGTGACCAGTGATTACACATGTCTGTAACCAATGATAACAAATGTCTGTGACCAATGATAACACATGTCTGTGACTAATGATAACACATGTCTGGTGACAAATTATAACACATGTCTGTGACCAGTGATTACACATGTCTGTGACCAATGATAACAAATGTCTGTGACCAATGATAACACATGTCTGTGATCAATGATAACACATGTCTGTGACCAATGATAACACATGTCTGGTGACAAATTGTAACACATGTCTGTGACCAGTGATTACACATGCCTATGACCAATGATAACACATGTCTGTGACCATTGATAACACATGTCAGTGACCAGTGATAACACATGTCTGTGACCAGTGATAACACATGTCTGTGACCAATGATAACATGTCTGTGACCAATGATAACACATGCCTATGACCATTGATAACACATGTCTGTGACCATTGATAACACATGTCTGACCAGTGATAACACATGTCTTAGACAAATGATAACACATGCCTATGACCATTGATAACATATGTCTTTGACCATTGATAACATGTCTGTGACCAGTGATAACACATGTCTTTGACAAATGATAACACATGTCTGTGACCAGTGATAACACATGTCTGTGACAAATGATAACACATGTCTGTGACCAATGATAACACATGTCTGTGACAAATGATAACACATGTCAGTGACCAATGATAAGACATGTCTGACCAATGATAACACATATCTGTGACAAATGATATTACATGTCTGTGACAAATGATAACACATGTCTTTGACCATTGATAACACATGTCTGTGACTAGTGATAACACATGTCTTTGACCATTGATATCACATGTCTGTGACTAGTGATAACACATGTCTGTGAACAATGATATTACATGTCTGTGACAAATGACAACACATGTCTGTGACCAGTTATAACACATGTCTGTGATAAATGATAACACCTGTGACAAATGACAACACATGTCTGTGACCAGTGAAAACACATGTCTGTGACCAATGATAATATGTCTGACCAATGATAATACCTGTCTGTGATAAATGATAACACCTGTGACAAATGACAACACATGTCTGTGACCAATGATAACACATATCTGTGACAAATGATAACACATGTCTGTGACCAGTGATAACATGTCTGTGGCCAATGATAACACAAATCAGTGACAAATGATAACACATGTGACAAATGATAACACATGTCTGTGACAAATGATAACACATATCTGTGACAAATGATAACACATGTCTGTGACCAATGATAACATGTCTGACCAATGATAATACCTGTCTGTGATAAATGATAACACATACCTGTGACAAATGATAACACATGTCTGTGACAAATGATAACACATGTCAGTGACAAATGATAACACATGTCTGTGACCAATGATAACACATGTCTGTGACCAATGATAACACATGTCTGTGACAAATGATTACACATGTCTGTGACCAATGATAACAAATGTCTGTGACCAATGATAACACATGTCTGTGATCAATGACAACACATGTCTGTGACCAATGATAACACATGTCTGGTGACAAATTGTAACACATGTCTGTGACCAGTGATTACACATGCCTATGACCAATGATAACACATGTCTGTGAC
>NW_018404814.1:668374-670881 GCF_002113885.1 Mizuhopecten yessoensis | reverse complement strand
TCTGTGACAAATGATAACACATGTCTGTGACCAATGATAACACATCTGTGACAAATGATAACACATGTCTGGTGACAAATGATAAAACATGTCAGTGACCAATGATAACACATGTCTGTGGCCAATGATAACACATATCAGTGACAAATGATAACACATGTGACAAATGATAACACATGTCTGTGACAAATGATAACACATATCTGTGACAAATGATAACACATGTCTGTGACCAATGATAACATATATCTGTGACAAATGATTACACATGTCTGTGACAAATGATTACACATGTCTTTGACCATTGATAACACATGTCTATGACTAGTGATAACACATGTCTTTGACAAATGATAACACATGCCTATGACCAATGATAACACATGTCTGTGACCAGTGATAACACATGTCTGTGACCAGTGATAACACATGTCTGTGACCAATGATAACACATGTCTGTGACAAATGATAACACATCTGTGACAGATGATAACACATGTCTGGTGACAAATGATAAAACATGTCAGTGACCAATGATAACACATGTCTGTGGCCAATGATAACACATATCAGTGACAAATGATAACACATGTGACAAATGATAACACATGTCTGTGACAAATGATAACACATATCTGTGACAAATGATAACACATGTCTGTGACCAATGATAACATGTCTTACCAATGATAATACCTGTCTGTGATAAATGATAACACATACCTGTGACAAATGATAACACATGTCTGTGACAAATGATAACACATGTCTGTGACCAATGATAACACATGTCTGTGACAAATGATAACACATGTCTGTGACCAATGATAACACATGTCTGTGACAAATGATAACACATGTCTGTGACCAATGATAACACATGTCTGTGACAAATGATAACACATGTCTGTGACCAATGATAACACATGTCTGTGACAAATGATAACACATGTCTGTGACCAATGATAACACATGTCTGTGACAAATGATAACACATGTCTGTGACCAATGATAACACATGTCTGTGACAAATGATAACACATGTCTGTGACAAATGATAACACATATCTGTGACAAATGATAACACATGTCTGTGACCAATGATAACATGTCTGTGACCAATGATAACACCTGTCTGTGACAAATGATAACACATGTCTGGTGACAAATGATAACACATGTCTGTGACCAATGATAACACATGTCTGTGACCAATGATAACACATGTCTGTGACAAATGATAACACATATCAGTGACCAATGATAACACATGTCTGTGACCAATGATAACACATATCAGTGACCAATGATAACATGTCTGTGACCAATGATAACACATATCTGTTACAAATGATAACACATGTGGCAAATGATAACACATGTCTGTGACCAATGATAACACATATCTGTGACAAATGATAACACATGTCTGTGACCAATGATACCACCTGTCTGTGACAAATGATAATACATGTCTGTGACCAATGATACCACCTGTCTGTGACAAATGATAACTCATGTCTGTGACCAATGATACCACCTGTCTGTGACAAATGATAATACATGTCTGTGACCAATGATAATACCTGTCTGTGACAAATGATAACTCATGTCTGTGACCAATGATACCACCTGTCTGTGACAAATGATAACACATGTCTGTGACCAATGATAACACATGTCTGACCAATGATAACACATGTCATTGACACAGATAACACATGTCAGTGACACGGATAGCACATGTCTGTGATAAATCATAACACCTGTGACAAATGACGACACATGTCTCTGACCAATGATAACACCTGTCTGTGACCAATGATAACACATGTCTGTGACCAATGATAACACGTAATTGACACAGATAACACATGTCAGTGACATGGATAACACACGTCTCTGACAAATGATAACACATGTCTGGTGACCAATGATAACACATGTATGTGACCAATGATAACACATGTCAGTGACACAGATAACACATGTCAGTGACATGGATAACACATGTCTCTGACAAATGATAACACATGTCTGGTGACCAATGATAACACATGTCAGTGACCAATGATAACACATGTCTGGTGACCAATGATAACACATGTCTGTGACCAATGATAACACATGTCAGTGACATGGATAACAACACAGATTTATGACAAAAGATCATGCATTGAACACTTTACAAGATAATGAATGACACACACCAAAATATTGTCTGCACCTCTGAAAGTGAATTAAAGTACAAAACAAGCTAACTGCTAGTATAATTGTGCTGCTAGAAAGTGTTTCAATGTTTTAATAACTGATGTTGTTACATATGTGAAGGAAAAACCAAAGCCAGTGGAAACGAAACCAGAGCCAGTGGAAACGAAACCGGAGCCAGTGGAAACGAAACCGGAGCCAGTGGAAACAAAACCGGAACCAGTGGAAACGAAACCGGAGCCAGTGGAAACGAAACCGGAGCCAGTGGAAACGAAACCGGAGCCAGTGGAAACGAAACC